>NC_134896.1:54895035-54912535 GCF_041734735.1 Babylonia areolata
ACCCAGCATGCACTCCCCTGAAAACGGAGTATTGCTGCCTACACATTGACGGACGCAATAGCCAAATGGTTAAAGCATTGGACTTTCAATCCGAGGGTCCCGGGTTCGAATCACGGTGACGGCGCCTGGTGGGTAAAGGGTGGAGATTTTTACAATCTCCCAGGGCAACATATGTGCAGACCTGCTAGTGCCTGAACCCCCTTCGTGTGTATACGCAAGCAGAAGATCAAATACGCACGTTAAAGATCCCGTAATCCATGTCAGCGTTCGGTGGGTTATGGAAACAAGAACATACCCAGCATGCACACCCCTGAAAACGGAGTATTGCTGCCTACATGGCAGGGGTAAAAACAGTCACACACGTAAAAGCCCACTTGTGTACATACGAGTGAACGTGGGAGTTGCAGCCCACGAACGAATAAGAAGAAGAACTGTGACTGACTGACCGACCGATGTGAGTGACTGTGGCCAGCCTATGCACACCCTCGAAAACTGGAGTATGGCTGCCTAGATGGCGGGGTAGAAACGGTCACACACATAAAAGCCCACTCGTGTACGTACGAGTGAACGTGGGAGCTGCAGCCCACGAATGAATAAGAAGAAGAACTGTGACTGACTGACTGACCAATGTGACTGACTGACTGTGGCCAGGGCACGGGACTGATCCGCCACAGGGATCTGAACAAGTGTGTGGACATCGGGGAGAGGAGCCGCCTGCACCTCAAGGCCTGCGACCCCTCCTCCCCCACCCAGCTCTGGGACATCCGGGAGGCGTACCCCTACACGGCAGGGGTAAAAACAATCACACACATAAAAGCCCATTTGTGTACATACGAGTGAACGTGGGAGGTGCAGCCCACGAACGAAGAAGAAGATCACAAACGGTGTGGGAAGACTTACTTGTAGGGTTCACTGGGGTGTTCCCGTGTGGACAGCTCTCTGTCCGGCACCACGCTTTCCTTGTAGAGGAAGCCCCACTCGAAGATACCGCGGTGATGGCGACTGTCGTACACGGAGTAGTAGGCCATGTTGTCCCAGTTGATGCCGTCCACGATTGGCACCGCCAGTATGGTTCTGATCCAATGGGAACAGTTTACACATAAACAGTGTGATTCTGATCCAATGGGAACAGTTTACACATAGACAGTGTGGTTCTGATCCAATGGGAACAGTTTACACATAAACACGTTGGTTCTGATCCAATGGGAACAGTTTACACATCAACAGTGTGGTTCTGATCCAATGGGAACAGTTTACACATCAACAGTGTGGTTCTGATCCAATGGGAACAGTTTACACATAAACAGTGTGGTTCTGATCCAATGGGAACAGTTTACACATGAACAGTGTGGTTCTGATCCAATGGGAACAGTTTACACATGAACAGTGTGGTTCTGATCCAATGGGAACAGTTTACACATCAACAGTGTGGTTCTGATCCAATGGGAACAGTTTACACATGAACAGTGTGGTTCTGATCCAATGGGAACAGTTTACACATAAACAGTGTGGTTCTGATCCAATGGGAAACAGTTTACACACAAACAGTGTGGGTTTTTATCCAATAGGAACAGTTTACACATAAACAGTGTGGTTCTGATCCAATGGGAACAATGGTTTATGCACAAACATGAGGAAAAAATTGTTGGACTTTCAATCTGAGGGTCCCAGGTTTGAATCTTGGTAACGGCGCCTGGTGGGTAAAGTGTGGCGATTTTTCCATTATCCCAGGTCAACATATGTGCAGACCTGCTAGTGCCTGAACCCCCTTCGTGTGTATAAGCATGCAGAAGATCAAATACATATGTTAAAGGTCCTGTAATCCATGTCAGTGTTTGGTAGGTTATGGAAACAAGAACATACCGAGCATGCACACCCTTGAAAACAATGGCTGTCTAAATGGCAGGGTAAATAAACCAAACAGTCATACACGTAAAATGTTACATGTCTGTACGAGTGAATATATGTTCATGACTGAAACCTGATTGAATGACACAGGAAACCAATGATGAGCGCCCAACGGCAGCTGTCAGTCAGCTCTACCCAGGTAGGCAGCCCGTTGTGCAAATGACGACTCGGTGTTTGTAAAGCTCTTAGAGATTGGTCACTGACCGAGGATAGGCACTGTATAAGTATCCATATCATCATCATCATCATCATCCAAAAAACAAAAAAACAAAAAAAAAAGAAAATGTTGCGTCCTTTCTCGTCCACTCCCACTCTCTGTCACTCATCTCCAAGCAAAAGCATACACACACACTTCCAGTATTTTTGTATTTGTATTTCTTTTTATCACAACAGATTTCTCTGTGTGAAATTCGGGCTGCTCTCCCCAGGGAGAGCGCGTCGCTATACTACAGCGCCACCCTTTTTTTTTTTTTCCTGCGTGCAGTTTTATTTGTTTTTCCTATCAAAGTGGATTTTTCTACAGAATTTTGCCAGGAACAACCCTTTTGTTGCCGTGGGTTCTTTTACGTGCGCTAAGTGCATGCTGCAAACGGGACCTCGGTTTATCGTCTCATCCGAATGACTAGCGTCCAGACCACCACTCAAGGTCTAGTGGAGGGGGAGAAAATATCGGCGGCTGAGCCGTGATTCGAACCAGCACGCTCAGATTCTCTCTCGCTTCCTAGGCGGACGCGTTACCTCTAGGCCATCACTCCACATGTGAATGTATTTTTGACAATTTCAAGATGTTATCTGCTACTGCAGAAGGTTTGCTGCATAGTCCAATAGGACATTTTTTTTATAGTTGTTATAGTTGTTTGATGTTAGCGTTTTTTCCTTCTATATGCCTATGTCTCCCTTTTAATGTTTTATTTTTTTCCCAGTGCTCTGTATTTTCCCCCACCACACACACACATGCGCACACACGCGCCGCACACACACACACACACGTGTGCACCATTCTTCACCCTCTGCTCAATTGTGTTCCCACCACCACCACCCCCTCCCCCCCCACCTCCCTTTTTTCTTTCTTTTTTTTCCCTTCTAATATCACTTAAAGTGGAAGACGTTAAACTGAAGACTACTACCACTACACATGTGCAACATGTGTGGACATACATGTGTGTGTTATGCTCCTTCTTCCTTCTTTTTCCCTCTCAAACACACACACACACACACACCACACACACACACACACACACATGCATGCACATACACATATGCACATTCATATATGTACACACACACACACACACACACACACACACAAACACTCATACACACACTAACTCACTCCAAAACACACACACACACACGCACACACACTAACACACTCCAACACTACCCACCCACTCTGCCCCCCACCACACACACACACACACACACACACACACACAAACACTAACAGACTCCAACACACACACACACACACACACACACTTTCACTTACTCGTATGCGTACACAGTAATTCCCCCCCCCCCCCCCCACTCCCTCCTCCCACTTGATTTTTTTCCTTCCCTCGTCTAATATCACTTACAGTGAAAAGACGTTAAACTAAAGAACGAACGAACACTCTAACACTGCCCACCCACCCCACCCCCCACCACACACACACAAACACACACACAAATACACACACACACACACACACCGGTCATATCTGATTCTGGCCAGCAGAGGCACCAGCCAGTTGCGGTTGCATTCACAGTGGGCGTCAAGGAAGACGACCACATCGCCTGTGGACAGCTGGGCCCCGCGGTTACGGGCCTGGATCAGCCCCAAGCGCTCTGGGTTCCGGTACAGCTTGACCTTGCCGTTCCATTGCTTGATGTAGTCCTCCAAGGGGGCCTTCAGGAAGTCTGACAGCGCAAGACAAAGCAAGATGAACTTCTTTTTAAAAAACCCACACACAGTTCCGTAATTTTCGGCCAACACGGCTCTGCAACACACAACACACACTCCCTGATTTTAGTGATTAAAGTTATTCTGAACTTGTAAAAAGTGCACACATCCGATGAGCTGCATCTGCTGTGAAGTGAAAGTCGTCCATTGTGGCTCTTCTAACCGCGGACGTTGTTTTCTGGATAGTGACATCATCTCTGGAAAACTGGATCGGAATTCTGCTTGTTGTCGTCCGCTTTCTGATTCTGCTGTGTTTCTCCATTTGTCTGCTTTGTTACCTGCTGCTTTCTTTCTTACTCTTCTAACACTTTTTGTAACTCACTCAGAACGGCCAGTCCTCTCTTCTCCTCTACACAGACCCCTCGGATGTACAGTGGGTGTCTGAATGACCCAACCTTTAGCTTCCGTCGTCAGAATTGTGGTATTCTTTGTCAACATTCACGTCTTCAGTATAAGAGCCTTCCGCTTGCAATATTTTGATGATGGTAATTGGGGTGAAACGCTGTTAACGTCGTCTCTTTCGCCGTTCGTATGGAGAGAAATAATACAATATTACAGCCTTCAGTTGAATATGCACTGTTGTAAGCCCCCAGTTCGTTAACTTGTTCAATCAGAATCCAGTCTGCACGCCCTGCCGTCAGTCCCATTCGCCATCTTGCTAAGCATTCTACTTTTGAAAAACAATCAATTCACTTCTGATTTCTCGACTTTCACACCATAAGTTTATCTCTAACTCTGACACTGCTCTTTTATCATGGCTTAAGACCAAGCGAGCTGTGCTCACAGTTGAAATCTGGTGTTTGGCATGCACTGAAGTGTAGCTGTCCAGTGTTATCACGAGCATTTATCGTTATCAACGGCGTCAAATATTGAGTTTTGTGACAGGTGGCCTCAGGCAGTGGTAAGATTTTAGATTTCAGATAGCGTGTGTACAGCCGATAAGACGCAGGGGTCAAATCTGCGTAAAAAAGTAGGCAGAAAGATACGGTACATGAAAAGCGGCTGACAAGCCCTTACTAACGTCCTTCCACAGTGGCTGCAGGGGAAAGTCTGATGTGTGTAACAAACAGTCTAAAAATCAAACAAAGAGACTAAAGACATACAAAGATCCTGGCACAATCTGAGCACCAACCTTTATCGCTTTCATCGTCAATAAGGACGACCTCATGCAGGAGATGGGCAGGGGAGGTGTTGATGATGCTGTGGACCGTCCTCACCAGGGTGGACCAGCCCTCGTTGTAGAACACCAGGATGACGCTGGCAGTCGGCAGGTCTTCCGGGTAGTGCCAGTACTTACACCTGGTGGTGCGTGCATGCATATACACACATACACACACACACATACACACACACACACACATACACACACACACATACACACACACACACATACACACACACACACCCATAAACACACACACACCCATAAACACACACACACACACACACACACACACACACACGACACACACATACCCACGCACATACACACACACTCACACTCACACACACACACACACACACACACCAGTTTGTATGTATATCTGACTTTGATTTCTTGTGTGTGTGTGTGTGTGTGTGTGTGTGTGTGTGTGTGTGTGTGTGTTGTTTGCAATACACATTAATCTGGCAGAGCTAGAGGATACCGAGGTGGGTGAAAACGGAAATAAGCAACAGAATCGACCAAATCTGTTTAAGTAAGAGAATTGACCCAATCTGTTTAACCAAGTAATAGAATAACCTCCAGTCTGTGTAACTGGCTTGCTCCACCCTCAATGCATTTTTCAGTGCACCCAAACCTGGCCAAGGCTGTACAGCATTGTGGGGATGGAAAGGAGCCAATCTTGTTGGGGCTTTTGTTTGTTTGGTTGTTTGTTTGTTTGCAGAAGGTGGTGCCAAAGGTTGGTTGGAGGGAAGAGGGGGTGCCAGGAGATGAACAACTGTTGGCGTGCATATAGACACATGTGCTTGACACCTTTACATGGGTTTGAATAGATGAGGGATCCAAACCCAAAGTACTCTCCAGGACTGCACAGGCGACAGCAGCGCTCACAAAACTGAGGTACATCTGGAACGACCGGAACATTGCACTCAGCTCAAAGATCAGACTGATGTGTACCCTAGTGACATCAATACTCTTGTATGCATGTGAATCGTGGACCTTAACAGCTGAAATAGAAAAGAGAATACAGTCCACTGAGATGAGATGCTTTCAAAGACACCTGGGCATCTCCTACAAAGATCATATCACGAACAAAGAAGTTCGAAACAGAATCAGGCAAGTCACTGGGCCCTACGAAGACCTGTTGACCTTGGTCAAGAGACGCAAGCTCAAATGGTATGGCTATGTCATGAGATCATCAGGGCTTGCCAAGACATTCCTGCAGGGCACAGCGCAAGGGGGGAGAAGGAGAGGCAGACAGAGGAAGAGATGGGAGGACAACATCCCAGAATGGACAGGCTTGAGGTTGAGCGATACAATCAGGAGGTCAGAAAACTAGGGGATAGGTGAAGAAGAAGAAGGTGAAGGTGTGAAGAATAGATGCCTGAGAGTTTGAAGGGCATGAGTGAGAAGCATGCTGAAGACTGCACGCATGCAATCACTTATACAAATGCAACCAGCACTAGTGTTACTGCATGTGCTGACCACCTCTTTTTTCACAGTCTGTGCTCTGTGAGCAATGGAAGTTCTAAAAAAACAAAAAAATCATCCGATACACATTTACACCCTAGTGATACAACAGACGAGCTTCTTCTTCTTCTGCGTTCGTGGACTGCAACTCCCACGTTCACTCGCACATATGTGAGTGGGCTTTTACGTGTATGACTGTTTTTACCCTGCCATGTAGGCAGCCATACTCCGCTTTTCGGGGTGTGCATGCTGG
This sequence comes from Babylonia areolata, assembly GCF_041734735.1. Classification (NCBI taxonomy): domain Eukaryota; kingdom Metazoa; phylum Mollusca; class Gastropoda; order Neogastropoda; family Buccinidae; genus Babylonia; species Babylonia areolata. The sequence goes on from NC_134896.1 coordinate 54,901,771, forward strand.
ATATGTTCTTGCTTCCATAACCCACCGAACACCGACATGGATTACGGGATCTTTAACATGCGTATTTGTCTTCTGCTTGTGTATACACACGAAGGGGGTTCAGGCACTAGCAGGTCTGTACATATGTTGACCTGGGAGATCGTAAAAATCTCCACCCTTTACCCACCAGGTGCCGTCACCGCGATTCGAACCTGGGACCCTCAGATTGAAAATCCAACACTTTAACCATTCGGCTACTGCGCCCGTCAACAGATGAGCAATTTACCAGAAACCGTGGCAAAGTGGTTAGCAGTGCAAACTGATCACTGGGAGGATGTCGTTTCAAGCCCCATCCGAGGCAGGGATTTTTCCAACCTTGGCTGGCTCCAACCAAGAGCTGAGTGCACCATGGACACAAACAGGAAGACAAGGACCACACAGTCATGGTTCACTCTCTTCATGGAAGCATCTTCTGAAGTGCTGCTTAAATTTCCTGACAAAACACGGGTCTGTCTGTATCTCTAGGCCTGGCTGACACCAAGATGTGATATGAAAATAAAAAAATTACAAAAAAAAATTAACCCTTTGAGCCCTGACCAACGCTTTACCAGTGGTAGAGAAAAATGACATAATGCCTAGCCACCGGTTGAGCGGTGCGTAAACACTTGTGTCTTGTTTTGCTATTGGTTGACTTATATTGAAGAGCCAATCAGAAAAACCGTAATATTCTGACGTCAGCGAACGTAATACCAACATGGCCGCGCCTTCTCACTGTGTTTTGTGCATGTGCTTTGGATAAAAAAAGATCGATTTCAATATAAGTCAACCAACAGCAAAACACAACACAAGTGTTTACGCACCACTCAACCAGTGGCTAGGCATTATGTCATTTTTCTCTACCACCGGTAAAGCGGTGGTCAGGGCACTCTTTTTATATCTGCCATGACATTAAATACCAATTATTTGCAAATTTTGGCTCAGGAGCTCAGGCAGAAGGGTTAAAATTGCTCAGGAACTCAGGGCTCAAAGGGTTAAGGGAAGCATCTTTTGAAGTGTTGCTCAAATTTCCTGACCAACACTGGTCTGTGTCTCTAAGGACTGGCTGAGACGTAATATGAAAGTACGCACAAAGGTAATAAAAAAAAAAACATATAAAAAGATTAAGTCCCTTGTGCTGCCACCTATCATAAGGTGCAGATGTCGGGAGAGCAAAGAAAAAATCATTAAGCTACACAGGACAAAGTGGAACAGCTCATTAAGTGAAATTCGACAGGCTGCATGTTTGTCTTGCCAGCGTGGACATACAAATCAATGCACCACAAGGAGGGAGAGGTAACATGTGGCGCGGTCACACACATCAACGCATTCACACAAATACCTTTATCATCAACACCATATAGTCACAAGCTCAAACGCAGGGGGTCTGAATGGAACACAGTGCCTCAGCTTGCTGCACTGGGTGCCCGTCTCAAAGAGAATTGAATACAAGTTTTCATCTTTCAGGTGTTCTGTTATTTCTTGACCTGGCCCTTGCTGCCTGTATATAAGAGGATATATGCCACCTTGTCACTTTTATTCCGCTTCTGATACTCAACTATTTCAAAACCCCTTTAACGAAGATAAAACAACATGGTCAGAGCTCCCTCCATGTGAAACAAACTGCCTGGAACACATCCACATTCTGTCTCCAAAAATATTTTCAAGCTGGCTTAAAAATACACCTCTTCCAAAAACAGTAATCAAGCAACATGAGCATAGCATCTGTCTCTAAGCTGTATTTACTGTGTAAATATGTGTGTGCACGTGTGTTCGTGTGTTTGCTTGCAGTCATTTGTGAATTGTATGGATTTATTTTTGTAGCGGTGGCAGTGTGTGTATGTGTGAAAGAAATGAAATCTGTTCTTGTAAAGCGATTTGAGTAAACTTAATCTGCATATATGCACTAGTTAAATGTTCATTACCATTATTCTCATCATCATCATCATCATCACTATTATTATTATCATTATCATTAATATCATTAACAGTAGTAGCAGTCCATACACAAACAAGTATGATGAAAATGGCTAACCACTGAAACACAATGATAACAATGAGATATCAACCATTTGCGGTGCATCAAAGAATTAAAAATGACAGCGTATCACTGTGGCAAATAGGAAATTTTCTATCTAAAATTACCTTTAAATAACATACTTACTGTGACCCAACTTGTGCAGACTCCGGCAGGGGTCTGACATTCCTGTCCTTTGCAAACTACTATCCGCCTATGCAGAGAAAACGAAAGTACTACAGCCGACAACCTCCCAGAAGTAGGTACCTCCCCTTTGTCCCGCTAGCTAGCGCCCTCTTTTTCTGGCAGCCATTATGACTCCTGTTCCTGTGCTCTTCATACGGCTAAGTTTTTTTGTATTTTCTGTCTGTCTGTCGATTCTCTGGCGTTCTTGTTTTTTGTCAAATTTTGTCTTCAACCAGGTCACATATTTATATGGTTCGATTGGGAGATCGGGCTAAAATTAAGGCACGATCGCAATCGAATCGCGGACACTCTGGGCCCTCTATTTCTTGCCTTCTCAACAACGCCAACCGACTGCCTCCTCCACTTCCTTCGCTCCCTCTGCTCGACTCCAGACCTCCACCACCTCCTGCACCTTCTCCCAAATACCCTGGCATGAAAGATGAGGTCTGCAATTGTGAACGAACTGCACAACAACAGCACAAACAATACAGACTGCACTGTAAAAAATATCAATGTTCCCAATGGAGACAATGACTCTGAAAAGCATCATTTACCTAACAAGTCAGAGAGTTAACTCACTCGGGATGACAAGTTTTCTCCCTTGCTTTTCCCCACAGACGGCCCATTTGTCAGGGTTTGGAAAAAAAATTACAAAAAATACAAAATACAGAGTAAGAAAATGAAACTTTCAGAACTGGTTTATTATGTGTTGAGCTATTACATATAAAAAAAAATCAAATTTCTCATCTTATTTTTACAGTTTTGCCATATGTAGAAAATACTGCCAACTTTTCACCCCGAATCACCATTCCCATGCTCGCTTTCTGCATTAAATTCGCTTTCTTCATCATCATCCACCTCTTTCAATGTCTATGTTTTATTTCTTGCAAATGCTATTCCATTCTGTCGTCTGAAACCAAATACATTTTATGTAGGAATGCTCATGCATTCCTTCGTCCGGAGAGAGTTAATGACAACCCACAAGGAGACTGGGAAGTACCATGGCAGATTCAGTTAGGTGCTGGACTTCTCATCCAGTGTTCAGCGGTGATCCAGATTGGAGGCCCTGCTCCAGCATGATGCTGTGTCCTAGGGAAAGGCCCTTTATTCTGATTTTCCTCACTCGACCAAGGTGTGGATCGGTACTGGCTTCGATATAGGGAAAGGTTGGAATGGTGGAAGGAGAGGATAGGGCCCCGCCTTCCTGTGCCAAGCCCTAGACACGGTGCACATGAATTCACTGCTCTGGTGGTCATGAAAGGCTATGGGACGTTTAACTGTTAACACAGAGACATAACCCACTATTCCACCAGTGCCAGAGACACTGCCTCCGAACACCAGAGTTCCTCTTAGAAGGGAAAAGGACAGCAGACAGACCCCACCCCTCAGCGACAGTCATTACTCACTCATCCATGCGTGTGTCGGGGATGGATCGGTTCATTGGCACTTTGTCACTGGCCACCATGTTGAAGCCAAACTCCCGCACCGTCCGGTCCGCCCTGGACTTCTCCTCCATGCTGGTGTGCACCGGCTTGCCGTCCTCTCCTGAAACCAACCACACACCCCGGCGCAGTCCTAAGGGTCCTGGGTTCCAGTTCCCAGCTGGTGGGTTCAGGGTGGAGATGTTTAAAAATCTCCCAGGGGTCTACTGATGTGCAGACCAGCTAGTGCCTGTAACCCCTTCGTGTGTATACGCAAGCTGAAGCACAAATACGCACGTTAAAGCTCCTGTAATCCATGTCAGCATTCGGTGGGTAATGGAAACAAAAACATACCCAGCATGCACACCCCAAAAACAGAGTATGGCTGCCTACATGGTAGGGTAAACAAGCAAAATGGTCATACATGTAAAATGTTACATGTCGGTCTGAGTGTGTATGTATGCATGCCTAAATATTCAGATTGAATGACACAGGAAACGAATTATGAGCGCCCAATGGCAGCCACCAGTCGGCTCTACCCAGGTAGGCAGCCTGTTGTGCAAATGACCCTGTGTTTGTACAAAAGCTTAGAGCTTGGTCTCCAACTGAGGATAGGCGCTATATAAATACCCATATCATCATCATCATCATCATCATCAATCCCACCTGGAGGGTTTAGGGTGGAGATGTTTAAAATCCTTCTAGGTCAACTGATGTGCAGACCTGCTGGAGCCAGAACCTCGTTTGTGTGTATACGCACGCAGAACATCAAATATGCAGTGACAATCCCATGATCCATGTCAGCAATCAATGGTTTATGAAAACACAAACATACCCAGTATAAACGCCCCTGAAACGGAGTATGGCTGCCTGCATGGCAAGGTAAAAACAGTAAGAAATGTACATGTATACAAATACACGCCTACTCATACATGTATACAAGAGAATATATGGGAGTTGCAGCCCACAAATGCAGAAGAAGGAGAAGAAGAAGAAGAATGCTGGTGCTGTTCACCTTCACATTTTGTGTGGCGTGTGACGGGCGCAATAGCCGAGTGGTTAAAGCGTTGGACTGTCAATCTGAGGGTCACGGGTTCGAATCACGGTGACGGCGCCTGGTGGGTAAAGGGTGGAGATTTTTACGATCTCCCAGGTCAACATATGTGCAGACCTGCTAGTGCCTGAACCCCCTTCGTGTGTATATGCAAGCAGAAGATCAAATACGCACGTTAAAGATCCTGTAATCCATGTCAGCGTTCGGTGGGTTATGGAAACAAGAACATACCCAGCATGCACACCCCCGAAAATGGAGTATGGCTGCCTACATGGCAGGGTAAAAACGGTCATACCCGTAAAAGCCCACTCGTGTATATACGAGTGAACGTAGAAGAAGAAGAAGAAGTGTGGCGTGTCTTGTGTGCAGCCATTCACTGTCACTTCTGGTCAATCTGTCAATACATCAATGCACTCACATATACGTAGCAAGTAGCTGTGGCAAGCCATCCAGCTCATCCCTTATGTCAGTGTTGTTATTTCTGCAAGGACAATGGCTCCAGGTGCAGCCAGTTCTGTGACTTATTACTTGTTTGTTTATTTGTTAATTCTGACTCATTACTTGTTTGTTTCATTTCTTAATTCATACTTGTTTATTCATCTGTATTTATTTGGTAATTCATACTTGTTTATTCATCTGTTAATTCTGACTCATTACTTGTTCATTTATTTGTTGATGATGACAATAACAATAACTAACAAGAGAGGCAAGGCCTTCAAGACTCACTTGTGATAAATTAAGTCCCCTAGCATTAATTACAGAGTAATTTCCCTTTTTTACTAACTGCACCAAAACGTTTGCAAAATAAATAAAAAATTCCATGCTTAGCAAAAGAAGTTCCTGTTTGAACAAAAAATGATAATAATGACTCCTCTTGTTGTTGTGTCAGAATAAGAGGTCAAAGTGCCAAGTTTAGAGAATACAAAAAATATAACAGTAAATGCAGTTTGCATATAATTAGGCTTTTTTTTTTTCTTTCTTTTTTTGTGCCCATCCCAGAGGTGCAATATTGTTTTAAACAAGATGACTGGAAAGAACTGAATCTTTCCTATTTTTATGCCAAATTTGGTGTCAGCTGACAAAGTATTTGCAGAGAAAATGTCAATGTTAAAGTTTACCACGGACACACAGACACACGACACACACACACACACACACACACACACAGACAACCGAACACCGGGTTAAAACATAGACTCACTTTGTTTACACAAGTGAGTCAGTAAAAGGGCACTTGATACGCACAATCTAATGAAACAAAAACCCTGGGCATTTACAATGAAAAATACAATGATGTATGTATACTAAAAACACACGAATACACCCCGCACACCCAAATCCTCCTGCTCCAACTGCAAACCACAAACCCACACCCACTCCACACAAGATGAACTTATAAACACACACACACACACACACACACACACACGCGCACGCACATGCATATGGACATGTGTACGTTCAAAACAGTAAAAGTAAAAAATAGTCAAATTCTCTTTCCTTCTTCTTTACCCATATATATTAATCATTATGTAAAATCAACCATGTGAACACACATCAAAGCAGCATCAAAGACCCAGACATCCACACAGACCATTAACCCCCCAAGCTGCTGAACCCTGCTAGTGAAATGAGGTCAACAGGGTTTGAATCTGACGACCAAGAAACTACTTTCTGTGTACTTCTTAGTGGAGCCACTGATTTTAACAAACAAAAGTAATGCAACCTCATGTAAAAAAAAAAAAAGAAAAAAAAAAAGAAAAGAAAAAGAAGTCCAAAAAGAGAATAGTGACCAACATTCTCACCTCTAACCTCAGTCTCACCTTAGTCAGGTGGGCAACACACCTTCACTGACCAGCGTATTCATCAGCAGCAGCAGCCTTCTTCTTCTTCTTCTTCTTCTTCTTCTGCATTCGTGGGCTGCAACTCCCACGTTCACTTGCATGTACATGAGTGGGCTTTTACGTGCAAGACCGTTTTTACCCCGCCATGTAGGCAACCATACTCCGCTTTCGGGGGTGTGCATGCTGGGTATGTTCTTGTTTCCATAACCCACCGAACCCTGACATGGATTACAGGATCTTTAACATGTGTATTAGATCTTCTGCATGCGTTTACACACGAAGGGGTTTCAAGCACTAAGCAGGTCTGCACATATGTTGACCTGGGAGATCGTAAAAATCTCCACCCTTCACCCACCAGGCGCCGTCACCGTGATTCGAACCCGGGACCCTCAGACTGAAAGTCCAACGCTTTAACCACTCGGCTATTGCGCCCGTCAGCAGCAGCCAAGGGATTAATTAATTAATTAATAAACAAGGCTCACCTGGTGTGTAAGATTTAGGCGGCTCCTTCGGTTCAAAGTTTCCCAGCACACCTTTCCTCAGAACAGCGGTGGGACCTTTGACCCTTGCGGCAGCGTTGTTGGACTCCTCAGCATCCTCCTCCCCCTGCCCCTGTCTGGACGGGGGCTTGGGCATCACATGGCCCTGGTTGTTCTGCTGCCTCCTGTGGCCCGGCAAGTCCACATCCTGGACACCAGGACATTAACATTAGCCTGGAAATGTATTTTGTGTTGTGCTGTTTGTGCTCTGAGCTGTATAGTGCTGTACTGAGCTGTGCTGTGCTGGGCTGGGCTTTGCATTGCTGTGTTGTTCTGTGCTGTGTTGTGTTGTGTTGTGCTGTGCTGTGCTGGGCTTTGCATTGCTGTGTTGTTCTGTGCTGTGATGTGCTGTGTTGTGTTGTGCTGTGTTGTACTGAGCTGTGCTGTGCTGTGCTGGGCTTTGCATTGCTGTGTTGTTCTGTGCTGTGTTGTGCTGTGCTGTGCTGTGCTGTGCTGTGCTGTGTTGTTCTGTTCTGTGCTGTGTTGTTCTGTGCTGTGCTGTGCTGTGCTGTGCTGTGTTGTTCTGTGCTGTTCTGTGCTGTTCTGTGCTGTGCTGTGGTGCTGTGTTGTGTTGTGCTTTGCATTGCTGTGTTGTTCTGTGCTGTGTTGTGTTGTGTTGTGCTGTGTTGGGCTGTGCTGTGCTGTGCTGTGCTGTTCTGTGCTGTGCTGTGCTGTGTTCTGCTGTGCTGTGCTGTGCTGTGCTGTGCTGTGCTGTGCTGTGCTGTGCCAAGATGTTCTGTGCTGTGCACAGAACATGCTATATTGCATTACTTTGTCATCAAAACAGATTTCTTTCTCAGTTTCTGAATAAACTTAGAGCCACAGGAAAGACACACACACACACACACACACACACACACACACACACACACACACACACACACAGAGAGAGAGAGAGAGAGAGAGAAAAAGAGAGAGAGAGAGAGTGACAGAAAGTATGTATCTCCAACTGTGTTATCAAAGTTCACGATGATGAAACATTTCTCAACCTCACTGGCAGAGTGAGTTCCATCAAGATGGGGCTTTAAAACTGAAAGAATTTTTACCAAAAATGTTACTTAATTTTTGTTTTGGAGTTTTCCAGAGTTTTTCATTTGGTGACCTGAGATAGTCAGATGGCCCACTGTGATTGTTTGAAGATTTGTAATCAAACATAACATGTGGTGCAAAATTAGAATACACTGGTAATGTGTTCTAGTGGTGAGTAACCCTGTCAACACAGGAAACTTGCTAGCATTGATTGTTTCACTTAATAAACACCTTTTCCTTCGTTGTTTCTGAGCTTTGTAACACAAATCTGCATCTTCTTTTGATATAATATCAACTGAGTCAGAGTTACGCTCCACATACCCCGGTATATGGTATGTTTAAAAGTTCACTCTCTCTCTCTCTCTCTCTCTCTCTCTCTCTCTCTCTATATATATATATATATATATATATAGTGTGTGTGTGTGTGTGTGTGTGTGTGTGTGTGTGTGTGTGTATTAGAGAGAGAGAGAGAGTTATAGTAATTGCTCTTTTTTTTAAAGTATTTCAAGGGCTGTTAACTGCCTTTGAAAAAAAAAATGTGTGTGTGTCACTGTGTGTGTCTCTGAGCTTACAATTACAAGCAGACAGAGAACAGAGAGGAAAGGAGAGACATTTTGACACTTTGCTTTAATGTCATTCGCTATCAGGTCCTTTGACACTGACACTTTAAATTATTTAATCATATGTCCATTGTCCTTATAGTTATACTGTCATGGGTGAATGCATCAAGCTATTTTTCACGGAACAAAACATTGTGATGAGAAAATGGGTACAAACACTGAAACATAACAAAAAAGAAAGACCTTACATTGAATAAAGTGATAACAACTGACAAGCCACCCAATATTTCAAATGATTAAGTTTGAATTCATCATCAATGAAACAAACCTGACCAAGTGTCTACAGATTTTCTTTATCATCAAAGGAGCTCATATGTCTGGGCAGTCTTTTATTTTAAATATTCAAAAATTCTTAAACAATTTTTGCAACATGTTGATTAACTCACACTCAGAAAATTATTTCCTGCAAAATACCTCTTTCCATCAAACCATGATTAAAGTAATGGTTAAAGTTGAAAATCAATTATTCTTCATGACATACTAACATCCATACACTACAGTTCAACTTGCTCAGTTTCTAAAGAATTTCCACTTCCAGCACATCTTTCTTTCATTTCTGACAGCTTCCACCCCATGCCAAGAGAAGGTTTAATTTGGTTCTAAACAGTAGCCCTGAGTACATGTTAGAGCTTTCAAAATGCATCTCTGCATTATCATAATGCTATTTCTCACAAGCAGCAAGCAGATTACTGATCAGTCACGGCAAGATAGAGTAAGAGAGATCGTGGGAGAGGTAGACAGAGAGATGGGGGTGTCAGGGGGAAGGGGGGGGGGGGATCGAGGGTGTGTGTGTGTGGGGGGGGGGGGGTGAAACAAATATTATTTCAAGAGGATAGAACATAGAGCAAAAAATATTATCGCTTTTTCTTAACTCATCCCTATGGGCAAAATAATAATAATAACAAAAATAATAAAAAATACATTAAATTTTAAACACATACACAGGAAATATATGAGATGAGGAGTTGATGTCAGGATTTTCCTGACAAAAATCTGAGAGAGAGGAGGGGCAACAGAGAGAGAGTGAGAGAGAGAGAGACAGAGACAGACTGCGAGAGAGAGAGAGAGAGACAGAGACAGAGACAGAGACAGAGACAGACAGCGAGAGAGAGACAAACAAACAAACAAACAAACAATACTCACGTCGATGTCAAATAACTCTGTTCCTTTTTTATGTCCTGATCCGGACAGTCTGTAGAAAATTATGGAGCAGCATATGATGAAAGATATTAGAATAACGAGCTTCAGCAATGGGCGTCGCCTTAGGAACACAATCCTCATTGTTCTTGTTGATTGTAAATAAAAAATGGAAATAAATGTAAGAACAATAAACGAGACAGGATGTAGATATCACAATAAAAAAAATCACATTTGTCAGGTCTGTCTTGACGTGTCCAACGTGGCCTGCTGACTGATGTTACCTGCGTTTCCCTCCTTATCGATTAAGGACTTATCTAGAGAGGTTCATGTTCCAACATTGACTCGAGTATTCCGGAGAAGCAGACGATCTCTTTGGAACATGCTTCCATTCTAGCAATCAGGTACCTCGTATGCATGTGAGAAATGTGAATACCGATGTGAGTGATTTTGTACTCAAGCACAGGTTTAACCACTATCCAGCGGTTTCATTGAGACAGCGCCTGTAGTTTTTACTGCCCAAACTAAAGAACGTGTACGAGATAAGGAACATGATCTGCACCTGTGGCCGTATTCCCACACCTTTCAATCAAAATGCTCTCCCTTGTTGATCCGATTGTGATTGTTTCAGTTTCGAGTCCTCCGCGTGATAAAACCACAGCCGTCGCCCTTGATCGAAAACGGCGCAGCATGCATGCTGATGCGCAGCTGTAACAGTCAGTAAGTCTATAATAAAGCAAAGGTTGAGAGACCAATATATGCAGACCTGGAGTGCAGAAATAAATAAAGATGAATTGTATAAAAACTACAGAATATACAAAGAAATCATGTTTTTCAGCCTGAAAAATATATTACAATTCTCCCAGATAATTACAGAACTCTAATTATGAAGTTTAGAACTCT
>NC_134896.1:54917535-54957535 GCF_041734735.1 Babylonia areolata
AAGCCAGCTGAGCGCTTTGCTACATTTTTTTTAAGAGTTGTGTTAAAGGATGGAGACGGGGGACACGTCAGAAAAAAACACAGCGGAACAAGCCCAGTGTGAGAGCGTACGTGTCACTGAACAACCTCGGCTTGCCACTTCCCCTGACCCCTTCCCCCACCCTCCTCAATGGAAAGGGGAAGCACTCGTTGATGATGTGGCTCAACGTTGCAGTCTGAAAGTTTGTGTACAAACTACGAAGCAACAAGGAGAGAATTAAGTAGCTGCTCACTCCCTTCCGTTTAACTCCAGAGAAGTATGAGATTAGGGTTAAGTCTGAATCATGTTTTCGAAGTAATGAAATCAGATCAAAACCTTAAAAAGAGCTGTTAACTTTCTTCTTATTTTGATCTGCAGATGTGCGTGCTCAAAAATATAGTAATATGAAATTATCCAAATCAAGTAGCAAAGTTACATTTCTTTATTGGATTGAGATTGTCTGATGCAAATAATGACAACACCGCAGAATACAATGAAATATGTACAGAAAGAAGATCACATGGCAATGTTGAAGAATATAAGTGCATACCATTTAAGTTCCAACTCCTTTTTTTCAAAGTCGACACTATCATCAACGTGATCGTTACTGGCATACACTGATTTGCAAAGAAGAAGAAAAGAAGACCTGCAAATCAGCGGTATTAGATAAACAGCACACTGCAGTAATACCAAGAATAGGTGTACCGTGCATATTTTGGTGGATTATCTGCCAAGGTCAGAGTGGCAAAATACGTCTTTTTTTCTTCTTTTTTTTCAGTTGCAGTTTGCAGAAGTAGATATATTTGGAGGATCATGTACAAAGTTTTAAACAGTGGGAAGAAATACACTCACACCTCCTGGACCCCCCTCCCCTCTCTCATTGTCACTTTTTTCACAGTCTGACATCTAATGCGTTTATTTTTAAGTTTAATGAATCATTGATTCACTTTTAGAATTAGACTCAATGAATATGTGATCACAGTATATTTCCAGCAAAACTGATTATATATATGTATGTATGTGTTGTGTGTGTGTGTGCATGTGTTGAAAAGGGTATAAAAAAAATAGGCTTATGTTCTGTGGCTTGATTGTTGGTACTATTTTTGTCAAGGTTTAAAACTTTAATACAAACTATCAGTTTAGTACATGCGTGTCATTTCATTCATCTTCTTGGCTACTCCACCCACTCTCCCACTTTTCTTCTGTTCTGCCAGGTGCTGTCTTTTAAGGAACAGTGAACAGTTCAGTCAGTTTATATGATCTATAAGCAAGGCATCTTCATTCCCACCCAGTGCCAGCATTCTCTTCCAGCAGTTAAACGACTGGGAACTGTCCCATGTGAAGAGACAGAGAGACAAAGAACATCATGGCTCGCATGCGTCTACGTAGGAACTTCATCATCAAGCTGGGTTTGTGTGTGGTAACCCTGTTGCTTTTGGGACCGTACCTCTTTCACCTGAAGCTTGGAGAGGACAGTCAGGAGAGTTACCAACAGTTCATGAACCGCCGTCGGAAAGAAGAAGTGAGTGTGCGTATGGTAGGCCTGTAATTAAAAAAAAAAAGAAGAAAAAAAAAGAAGAAATATGAAATAAAACGCAGGCTTATGATGGGGCTCACAGCACTTCAGATTGAAATATATACAAATTTAAGAATAAATGACGTAAAATATGTACAAAGTATTTAATTCTTTGATAATTATTGTGTGCTTTTTTCCTTTCCTTTTTTTTTTTTATCCAGTCAGCTTAAAGATTACTGACTGATGAGCAGAGTCTCTTGTTGGCACACCAAATGAGCAGACAAAACAGCAGACTTTAGAATCTTTGACTGGAGTGGGTTCTCAGACCTGTGTGAGTGAAGACCTGTTCTGGATATACTGTTATTACTATGGCTTTTGCTACTGCCACTACTACTGCCTACAACAGGCAAATTCTCCATGCAAAGTTCAGACTGCTCTCTCACAATACAGTCTTATCCTTGATTTTAAAAGATTAAAAAAAAATTTTTTTTTTACATGTACATCAAAGTGGATTTTATCAGGGACAATTCTTTTGTTGTTTTATTTGCTCAAAGTGCATGCTGTGCACAAGAGCCTTTTGATTATTCCATGAGCACATTGTCACCCACAGTGCAGCGATACCATACCTTTTTTGTCTGTCTGTTAATGTATTTGTTTTACTATCAAAGTGGATTTGTCTGCAGAATTTTGCCAGGAACAACCCTTTTGTTGCTGTTGATTCTTTTATGTGAGCAAATTGCTTGCCACACACAGGACCTTGGGTTTATCATCTCATCTGAAAGACTAGCAACCATACCACCAGTCAGGGTCTAGTGGAGGGGAAAGAGTAAAAATCCTGGTTCTGTACATTGGACTTGAACCCACGGACACTTGCATCCTATTTGTGTGCTTTACCACTAGACCACCACTGCATTTTTTTGTGTACTGAGATTTGCTCTTGTTGTGCAACAGCTGGCCCTGAAGAGGAGGCAGGGTGGGCATGGCGGGGGGGTTGCCCAGATGGCAGTGGACAGGGAGGAGGGAGGGGAGCACAAGGTCGGGGCCCACCCTCACCAGGAGGAGGGAGGACAAGGACCGGGGAAGGATGGTGGAGGAGAGGGGGGCAGATCCCTTGCCAGAGCCACGCTTACCCCAGGGAGGCAGGGCAACTTTGAGCCCAGAGAGCCGCCCCACCAGTACGGACCTGGTAAGTTTGTGTGTCTGTGTGCTTGCTTCTTTGTCTTTCTCATTGCTTTTTTTCTTATCCTGGCTGGCTCAGCTTGTTATCAGAGATCGACATCAGCTTGCAGTTGGGCCAACAGCAAAGTGAGAGCTGTACTATCTATGGTTATAATGAATGTGCAGTATGTAGGAAGAATAATGTGCAATATGCAGGATGAATGTACAATGGAATATGTCTAATGCTAACGCCCATATTCTAAATATATTTCTGTTAATAATTACGATGTAATAATTAATTGCAATGTTTTTTAAAATCGAATATGTGAAATGCTTTTAATTGAGAACATATGTTTATTACTCTTGTTTAATCAAGTAATCCGCGTGTGTGGGGTGGGTGGGGGGTGGGTGTGTGCAGATGTGTGCTGATTATCTGGTTGCGGTTTTCCGCAATTTATCTTTATTCTTATCTTATCTGTCTATTATAATCAATGTGCAGTATAGTAGGCTATGTTTATAATTATATTCAAATAATGTTTCTTAATTCTTTCTGTTTTTACATTAAGAATACTAGTTATTACCTGCAGTGTGTGGATGTATGTATGAAACGGTGTATGTGATATTTTTTTACATTTGTATCTTCGTAATATTCGTAAAAGCTGTTGTTGGCTTTTACAGTTATGGTCCCCATGTTGTTTACTTGTCTATGTTGTGATAATGCACCTGACCAAATTTCTCCAGTTGGAGATAATAAAGTTATTCTTATCTTCTTTTCTTATCTTATCTTCTCCACTGCAATGGGAACTCATTCTCAGCTCAAGTCTTTTGTGAAAGACTATGACTCTCAAACTAGGAGGCAAGATTGCACTGGCTCTTAGTGCTGCAGCCATGGGGGCTAGTTGGTTATTGGGAACTATCCCCAATGCTGACTGTCCTCAAGCCTTCTTGACCAAGAGATGGATGTAACATGGTCAAGACACTCCCTATATTATCAGAATCTAACCCAGACGGTCTGGACAGCAGTTGCCTCCCACCGTCATTCTGATTTCATAGTTGAACGTGACTGTCATACCTACATACATATATACATGTTTCTTTTCTTTTCGCTGACTTCTAAGATTGCATGTATACATGTACACTTGTAGAGTGCCATTGCCGTGTTCATATTCCTTCCTTTCATACCTACATACATATATACATGTTTCTTTTCTTTTCGCTGACTTCTAAGATTGCATGTATACATGTACACTTGTAGAGTATCGTTGCCGTGTTCATATTCCTTCCTTTCATACCTACATACATATATACATGTTTCTTTTCTTTTCGCTGACTTCTAAGATTGCATGTATACATGTACACTTGTAGAGTATCGTTGCCGTGTTCATATTCCTTCCTTTCATACCTACATACATATATACATGTTTCTTTTCTTTTCGCTGACTTCTAAGATTGCATGTATACATGTACACTTGTTTAGTGTCATTGCTGTGTTCATATTCCTTGTGAAATGTAGAGGAAGGTTTGTGAATAACATGAATGTGTACAGGAGAGGGAGGGAGGGAGGGAGGGAGGGAGCGGAAGATAGATGTATCTCATTTGGTGATGTTGACCATGTTGCTTTTGTCATAACACCATTTTCAGTCTTGGGTTGTTGTTGTTTTTTTTTTTTTGGGGGGGGGGGATTGGTGTATTTTTTTCTTTTTGTGTGTGATGTTAGATTTAAAGACTGTTGATGTTTAACTTCATAAGATACTGAAATATATATATACACACACAAAAAAAAGTACAAAGCATAGTTTCATAACTGTATGACTGATTGGGGAAAAAAAAGCAACAAAAAAAAGCAGCTGCATTTAACATGATGTCTGACCATGAACCATGAAAAGAAGACTTGTAAGTGGCTTATAAAGAATGGATTTTGCTCTTGAGAGTAGGGAAGGGGGACCTTTTATAATATCACTGAAAATTGAAATCATATTTAGAGTTAGTTGTACATAGCGGGGAGGGCATTTGGTGGGTACTGTGTTAACTCTCTCCATACGAACGGCGAAAGAGAAGACGTTAACAGCGTTTCACCCCAATCACCACCATCAAAATATTGCAAGTGGAAGGCTCTCATACTGAAGAGGTGAATATTGACAAAGAATACCACAATTCTGACGACGGAAGCTAAAGGTTGGGTCATTGAGACACCCACTGGACATCCGAGGTGTCTGTGTAGAGGAGAAGAGAGGACTGGCCGTACTGAGTGAATTAAAATATGAGCTCAAGCTGGATGTTGTGTATGTATGTGCTCATAGGTTTTGTTGGGTTTCTTTTCTTTTAACTCTCTCCATACGAACGGCGAAAGAGACGACGCTAACAGCATTTCACCCCAATTACCATCATCAAAATATTGCAAGTGGAAGGCTCTTATACTGAAGAGGTGAATGTTGACAAAGAATACCACAATTCTGACGACGGAAGCTAAAGGTTGGGTCATTCAGACACCCACTGGACATCCGAGGGGTCTGTGTAGAGGAGAAGAGAGGACTGGCCGTACTGAGTGAGTTAACCTCTTGGCTGCTGAACCCAGGTAAATTGAAATCAGTTGTGACAGGAATTGGAGTACAAGGACTAACTTGTATGTACTTTTGAGTGCTGTAACTGATTTTACTGGACAAAAGAAACACAAGTCCTTCCAAGAGGATAAAATCCAAACACCGACTTGTGACTGACACCCTTTCTTGTAAGCTCTGTCTAATCATAGTGAAGTGATAGCCCTTCATTGACATCCTGACCTGTAAGCTCTGTCTGATCTCAGTGAGGTGACAGCCCTTGACTGACATCCTGACCTATAAGCTCTGTCTTATCTCAGTGAGGTGACAGCCCTTCACTGACATCCCGACCTGTAAGCTTCTGTCTTATCTCAGTGAGGTGACAGCCCTTCACTGACATCCTGACCAGTAAGCTTCTGTCTGATCTCAGTGAGGTGACAGCCCTTCACTGACATCCTGACATGTAAGCTGATCCTCATCATCATCATCATCATCATTCAGGTCCCAGACTGACCAGTGGATTGATACTAATCCTGTGTGATCAGGACAGAGAGGGGAGGCAGTGTACACAGCCATGGACGAGAAAGCCAAAGCAGACGCTCAGATCCAGCAGTATGGCTTCAACATGGTCAACAGCGACAAGATCGCCATGAACCGCACCATTCCGGACACACGCCTGGAGGAGTGAGTCTTTGTTATTTTGTTGTTGTTGGTTTTGGTTGTTGTTGTTGTTGTTGTGTTTTTTCCTTGTTCATTTTGCTGGTGTCTGTTTTTTTTGTCTGGAATGTGTATTCAAGACACACGCCTGGAGTGAATCATTTTTTTTGTTGTGTTGTTGTTTTTTTTTCCTCGTCCGTTCTGCTGGTGTCTGTTTTTGTCTGGAATGTGTATTCTGGATGCACGCCTAGATGAGTGAGTCTTTGTTTTTTGTTTTTTTTTATGTCGGGTTTTTTTTTTTCCTTGTCCGTTCTGCTGGTGTCTGTTTCTGTCTGGAATGTGTATTATTCCGGACACACATCTAGAGAAGTGATTCTTTGTTTTTGGTTGTTTTTTTTAATGTTGGTTTATTTTTTCTTTATCTGTTCTGCTGTTGTCTGTTTCTGTCTGGAATGTGTATTCCGGACACACATCTAGAGAAGTGAGTCTTTGTTTTGTTTTTTTTGTGTTTTTTTTTTCCCTCGTCCGTTCTGCTGGTGACTGTTTCTGTCTGGAATGTGTATTATTCCGGACACACATCTAGAGGAGTGAGTCTTTGTTTTTGTTGTTTTTTGTGTTTTCCTTGTCCATTTTGCTGGTGGCTGTTTTTGTCTGGATTGTGATTGTTTTGGTTCACAACAGTTTGGAATTGCCTGCACTGGCTGTGCTTTTTGAAAAGATACAGTATGTTTATTTCAATATTTGTTTTGTTTGTTAGTTTTGATGTTGGTGAGTTGGTTTGTTCTTTTTTTTTCTTATCTGACATCTCTGTTGATTGAATTTATAGTAAAGTTTGACAAACTGCCACATACCTGCATACACACACACACACACACACACACACACACATACACATACACACACAGACAGCCACACACACGCACACATACAGACACACACACATGCAGACACACACACACATACACACAGAGACACACAGAGACACACACACACAGACACACAGAGACACACACACACACACACACACAGACACACACACACACACACACACACACACACACACACACACATTTATATACATAGACCCAACACTCATACATACATACACCCAACACACACACACACACACACACACTTATATACACAGACCCAACACTCATACATATATACACCCAACACACACACACACACACACACACTTATATACACAGACCCAACACTCATACATACATACACCCAACACACACACACACACACACACACACACACACACACATAACCAATCTCCTCGGTGCCACTATCACCACCACCACCACCACCATGAGGATTAATAACAATACACCAATTATAAAAAAAATGTCATTGTGTGACAACCATCACCACAACATAACCTGAACACAAACACCACCAAAACCTGTACCGCTGACTGGCATGCCACCAGGTGAAAATACCATCATGACATCAACAACAACAATTAATATAGCGACAACATGAACACCACCAACACCAGTACAGCTGATTGACATGCCACCAGGTGAAAATACCATCATGACATCAACAACAACAACAATATAGCGACAACATGAACACCACCAACACCAGTATAGCTGATTGACATGCCACCAGGTGAAAATACCATCATGACATCAACAACAACAATTAATATAGCGACAACATGAACACCACCAACACCAGTATAGCTGATTGACATGCCACCAGGTGAAAATACCATCATGACATCAACAACAACAATTAATATAGCGACAACATGAACACCACCAACACCTGTACAGCTGATTGACATGCCACCAGGTGAAAATACCATCATGACATCAACAACAACAACAATTAATATAGCGACAACATGAACACCACCAACACCTGTATAGCTGATTGACATGCCACCAGGTGAAAATACCATCATGACATCAACAACAACAATATAGCGACAATATGAACACCACCAACACCAGTATAGCTGATTGACATGCCACCAGGTGAAAACACCATCATGACATCAACAACAAGTAATATAGCGACAACATGAACACCACCAACACCAGTATAGCTGATTGACATGCCACCAGGTGAAAATACCATCATGACATCAACAACAATTAATATAGCGACAACATGAACACCACCAACACCAGTATAGCTGATTGACATGCCACCAGGTGAAAATACCATCATGACATCAACAACAACAATTAATATAGCGACAACATGGACACCACCAACACCAGTATAGCTGATTGACATGCCACCAGGTGAAAATACCATCATGACATCAACAACAATGAATATAGCGCACAACATGAACACCACCAACACCAGTATAGCTGATTGACATGCCACCAGGTGAAAATACCATCATGACATCAACAACAACAATTAATATAGCGACAACATGAACACCACCAACACCAGTATAGCTGATTGACATGCCACCAGGTGAAAATACCATCATGACATCAACAACAACAATTAATATAGCGACAACATGAACACCACCAACACCAGTATAGCTGATTGACATGCCACCAGGTGAAAACACCATCATGACATCAACAACAACAATTAATATAGCGACAACATGAACACCACCAACACCAGTATAGCTGATTGACATGCCACCAGGTGAAAATACCATCATGACATCAACAACAACAATTAATATAGCGACAACATGAACACCACCAACACCAGTATAGCTGATTGACATGTCACCAGGGGAAAACACCATCATGGCAACGTCAGTAGCAACAACATCAACGACAACAACAACACGACCACAACATGAACACTACTAACACCAGCACTGTTGTAGAGTGTTGTGTTTTACCAGGTGTTAGTACTGCAACAACAACAACAACATAATTACAACATGATTAACAAACAGTAAAGAGTGGTAACTCTCTCCATTCACAAGGTACACAACTTCAAGTCAGTGCTGCTTATGCTACCGATTCAGCTAGCACACAGGTAAATAAAAGGTACATTGGAACAAACCCAGACACTTCCTCAAAAAGGAAGTGCCAGGCCTGTCCTTATACCGATCATTTGACATGTGCACACAGCAGCAAAGACAGAAGAAATGTGCAAACACAAATTAGCTTTTATTCAAGACTGGCATAGCCTCTTTAATCCTGAACAAGCCACACAGAACACATGGACAACACAGAACAAACAACATGAACACCACAAACACCAGCACTATTGTGAGAGTGTTGTGTTTGACCAGGTGCAAGTACTGGCAGTACCCTGAGGACCTGCCGACCGCCAGCGTCATCCTGGTGTTCCACAACGAGGGCTTCTCCACCCTGGTGCGAACGGTGCACAGCGTCATCAACACCTCCCCCCCTCACCTCCTCAAAGAGGTGGTCATGGTGGATGACTTCAGTGACAAAGGTCTGGGAGATGTTTTGAGGTTGTTTTTTTTCTTCTCTTCTTTTTCTTCTTTGTTCATGGAGGGCAACTCCCACGTTCACGTGTATGTACACGAGTGGGCTTTTATGTGTGTGATCGTTTTTACCCTGCCATGCAGGCAGCCATACTCTGTTTTTGGGGGGTGTGCATGCTGGGTATGTTCTTGTTTCCATGACCCACCGTACGCTGACATGGATGACAGGATCTTTAGCGCGTGTATTTGATCTTTTTGCTTGCTATACACACAAAGGGGGTTCAGGCACAAGCAGGTCTACACATATGTTGACCTGGGAGATGGGAAAAATCTCCACCCTTTATACCCACCAGGCCCCCGTTACTGAGATTTGAACCGGGGACCCTCAGATTGAAAATCCAATGCTTTAGCCACTTGGCTGTTGCGCCCATTGTTTTGGGGGGTTCGATTTTGGAGGGTTGTTGCTTTGCTAGTATCAGGATCAGACACTTTTTTTTTTAAGAGTATTATTGGGGTTTTTTGTGTTTTTTAAAAATTCTTCTTCAACTTGTCTTTATTCAGATCAAAGGTATAATGTATTGATGATGGGGTCAGCAGTCACATTCATTTGGCTCTGAGTATTTCTGGAGATGGAAGGTACATGTGGTCAAGACATTATGGTCAAAATGTTAATGCACATAACAGTATTAATACAAATCACAGATTGACATAAGTTTACATTTGGGCCAACAGCAAAGTGAGAGCTGTATTATCAGTGGTTTCTCCAGTCAATGGGAAATCATTTACAGCTTAGTCTTTTGTGAAGGACTATGACTCGCAAACTAGGATGTAAAATTGCACTGGCTCTTAGTGCTGCAGCCTTGGGGGGTTACTTAGCCTTTGGGAACCATCCCAACACCGAATGTCCTAAAACCCTCTTGGCCGAGAGAGTGGGGATGTAACTTGGGGAAGACATTCTCCACTATAATCAAATTCTAGCCCAAATAGTCGGAACAGCAGTTGCCTCCTCTGCTGTTCTGATGGTCATAGTCGGACACGACTATCATATATATATATATATATATATATAATTAATACAAAGGGTACCTATCACATTCATTTGGTTTTGAGTGTTTTTGATAAAAGTTACATATGGTCAAGACACACACACACACACACACACACACACACACACACACACACACCTTGCATGGCTTATAACTGAATGTCATTAGAAAGGCATGAAAGGTGTATGCACAGGCGTTTTAAAAGACTGAAGTGAGGGAGAGTGGATAAGATCGTGAGGTAAAAAGTTCCAGACAGATGGAGCTGAACGAGAAAAAGGAAGATTCGCCGAAGGATCGAGTTGTAACACAGGGAGCGAATAGTGATTGCCAATCATTGTGAAGATGATCGAAGTTGTCATGGGGGGTGGGGTGTAGGTTTGAATGACCTCTCTCAGATACTGAGGGGCAGCACCCAAAATGGAGCTGAAGGTGAGAATTGCAACTTTGTACTGAATGTGGGGCAGAAATTGGTAGCCAATGAAGCTTTTGTAAAAGAGCCCATGGCAACTAAAGGGTTTTCCTTGGCAGAATTCCACTTCAATAGGAAAACAAATGAAATAGTGAGCAGAAAAAAAAAAAGTACGAAAGAATGGGTGGCGTTCTGAGTGTAGCGACGCGCTGTCCCCTGGGGGAGAGGAGCCCGAATTTCACACAGAGAAATCTGTTGTGATAAAAAGAGTGATACAATACAATACAATACAATACAATTACAATACAATGCAGTGCAGTGCAGTGCAATGTAATGCAATGCAATACCATACAGTACAATACAATACAGTACAGTACAGTACAATACAATACAGTACAGTACGATACAATACAATACAGTACAATATAGTACAATACAGTACGATACAATACAGTACGATACAATACAGTAACAATACCATGAAAACAGTATCAGTTTCAGTAGCTCAAGGAGGCGTCACTGCGTTCGGACAAATCCATATACGCTACACCACATCTGCCAAGAAGATGCCTGCCTGGCAGTGTAACCCAGCGCACTTAGTCAGGCCTTGAGGGGAGAAAAAAAAAAAGAAGAAAAATAAAGAAAAAATAATTAAACAAGAAAAGAAGTAAATGGTTCCAAGGGGATTTCCTTTGTCGCGGCTAACACTGCCGTCTCAGTTACAAGGGCTCCCCATACGAACCAGTAGGCGTTGCCCTCCTCCATTTGCTTTAAATTCTGCATCAGTTTGACATGGTACAGTACATGACACCAAAAGGAGGAGTTTGTATTATACTCCATGTTTGGTGTTAAATATACTTACCATGTCAAACTCGAATGCCCGCCCGTCCGTCCCCGCGTCTCCGCCGTGGTTCTCATGGGGCATTTTTGTTCATGGCCACGGAATGATTAAGCGCTTATAGTCTTTAGAGGCGTTTGATTGGCTGAGAGCGGGTGGGCCCATCTTTTCACTGTTAGCCGCGCGAAATTTGGCCAAGCAGAGCAAACCAATAGGCCTAGTTTGCATCAGTTTGACATGGTAAGTATATTTAACACCAAACATGGAGTATAATACAAACTCCTCCTTTTGATATGGGAAACAAACAAACAAACAAAGAAAAAAGAAAGGAATAAATAATTAAGCAAATAAAGTAAATGATTATTTAAATGTGAAAAAAAGAAAAAGAGTTCACCTTTACTTATATCCTACACAATGCCTTGTATTACTGATATTAGGTATTTCTGAGCTAGCGGTTCATCATTATAGATACAGAATATGTAATGACACTGATCTGATTTGTCCATTATGCAAAGATTCGACAGAAAATGAAATGCACTTTGTCCTTTGTTGTCCAGCTGTGAGGAATATTTGAGAATCATTTATTAAGCCTAAATATTATAGACAACCAAATATGTTTAAATTGAACTTGTTAATGTCCTCAACATCCTGTGAAATTGTTAGAAACCTTGCTTTGTATTTATATAAAGCTTTCAAAGTCCGAGAAATTATTATGTCATGAAAACACTGTTTTGTTGCCAGGCTAGTTTTATATTTGAACTTATGTTATATCGAGTTTTCTGTGTATGTTGTATTATGTGAAATGTTTTTGTTTTTGTTTTTCTTTGTTTTTCATTGTTGTCTGTTCATATACCCCTTCACTAGGGGCCTTGGCCTATATGAATAAAATCATCTTGAATCTTGAATACACAATGCCTAAAAATGTGACAATTGGTTATAATGAATGTGCAATATGTAGGAGGAATAATGTGCAATATGCAGGATGAATGTTCAGTGGAATATGTCTAATGCTAATGTCCATATTCTAAATATATTTCTGTTTAATAATTACGATGTAATAATTAATTGCAATGTTTTTAAAAGCGAATATGTGAAATGCTTTTATTTGAGAGCATATGTTTATTACTCTTGTTTAATCAAGTAATCCGCGTGTGTGGGGTGGGGGGGGGGGTGCGGGGGTGCGGGTGTGTGCTGATTATCTGGTTGTGGTTTTCCGCAATTCATCTTTATTCTTGTCTTATCTGTCTATTATAATCAATGTGCAGTATAGTAGGCTATGTTTATAATTATATTCAAATATTCTTTCAGTTTTTACATTAAGAATACTAGTTATTACCTGCAATGTGTGGATGTTTGTATGAAACGATGTATGTGATATTTTTTACATTTGTATCTTCGTAATATTCGTAAAAGCTGTTGTTGACTTTTTACAGTTATGGTCCCCATGTTGTTTACTTGTCTATGTTGTGATAATGCACCTGACCAAATTTCTCCAGTTGGAGATAATAAAGTTATTCTTATCTTATCTTACCTTATCTTATCTTATCTGGTGGGCAGCCAACCTGAAGGGGCCCCTGGAGGACTACCTCAAGCAGTTTGGGGGCAAGGTCAAGCTGTACCGCAACCAGGAGCGCGAAGGGTTGATTCGAACCCGGACCCGTGGGGCCGAGCTGGCCACAGGCGACGCTATCGTCTTCCTGGACGCTCACTGCGAGTGTAACCGCAACTGGCTAGTGCCACTTCTGGACCGTATCCGGCTGAACCGGTGAGTGAGTGAGTGAGTGAGGGGTTGGGGGTGGAGGTGGATGGGGGTCTGTGTGGTGTCTTGTCTTGGTTTGGACTGTAGATATTTCTTTTATTCTTTTATTTTTTAATTCCCTTTTTTTGGGGGGGGCATACAGTACAACATATGTAACATGTGTGGGGAAAGAAAAAAGAAAAAAAAAAGAGCACATCTTTGGGCAAGACACTCACCACTATAATCAAATTCTAGCCCAGATAGTTGGGACAGCAGTTACCTCCTGTGCTGTTCTGATGGTCACAGTCAGACACATCTGACTATCATACACACAATGAAGTAGTCATAGTCGAACACAACTGACTATCATACACACAATGAAGTAGTCATAGTCGAACACAAATGACTATCATACACACAATGAAGTAGTCATAGTCGAACACAACTGACTATCATACACACAATGAAGTGGTCATAGTCGAACACTACTATCATACACACAATGAAGTAGTCATAGTCGAACACTACTATCATACACACAATGAAGTAGTCATAGTCGAACACAACTGACTATCATACACACAATGAAGTAGTCATAGTCGAACACAAATGACTATCATACACACAATGAAGTAGTCATAGTCGAACACAAATGACTATCATACACACAATGAAGTAGTCATAGTCGAACACAACTGACTATCATACACACAATGAAGTGGTCATAGTCAAACACAACTGACTATCATACACACAATGAAGTAGTCATAGTCGAACACAACTGACTATCATACACACAATGAAGTAGTCATAGTCAAACATGACTATCATACACACAATGAACTAGTCATAGTCGAACACAACTGACTATCATACATACAATGAAGTAGTCATAGTCAAACATGACTATCATACATACAATGAAGTAGTCATAGTCAAACATGACTATCATACACACAATGAAGTAGTCATAGTCAAATATGACTATCATACATACTATGAAGTAGTCATAGTCGAACACTACTATCATACACACAATGAAGTAGTCATAGTCAAACACAACTGACTATCATACACACAATGAAGTAGTCATAGTCAAACACAACTGACTATCATACACACAATGAAGTAGTCATAGTCGAACACAACTGACTATCATACACACAATGAAGTAGTCATAGTCAAACACAACTGACTATCATACACACAATGAAGTAGTCATAGTCAAACATGACTATCATACATATCTAGAAAAGGTGTTAGATCGGTTCTTTTTCTTTTTTGTCAGTCACCACTGTCTCTCTATCTATCTATCTTTTTTTTTTTTTTTTTTTTTTTTTTTTTTTTGCTGCCCCATCATCTGCACCGTTTCAGTGGCATTACTCCCACGCCGCTCATTTAGATTCCCCCATACACGGCCACACCCGGGTTCGTCCTTCGCAGTTCCAGCGTCGGCAGTCCACAGGGAACCATCGATGTTAGGTCGCCAGGAGGCCACACATCAGAAGAGACCCTGCACTGCTGCTGAGTCACTTCGGTGGTGTTCAGTGGTGCCTTTTCTGTTTTAACGTACTTAGGACATCACCTACTAAACCCCCTACTAACGACAATAATGGCTTAGTCGCGGAGCCAGACTGAGTGAGCGTCCCTCCCAGAGTGAAGACCGCCACCACGTCCCTCAAACAACAGCCCCTCATGAATCTGCCGCTATCTATCTAAGTCAGACATAAATGTGTACCACACAGGAAGACGATGGCGGTGCCGATAGTGGATGGCATTGACTGGGACAACTTCCAGTACCGGCCAGTGTACTCCTCTGTGCATCACCGCGGGATCTTTGAGTGGGGCTTCCTGTACAAGGAGAGCCAGGTGCCCAAGCAGGAGCTGGACAGACGGGAGCACAACAGTGAACCCTACAGGTGGGCCCTCGCTACAGCTTGTTTGCTTTGCTTTTTGACTCACTTGTGTAAACAAAGTGAGTCTACGTTTTAACCCGGTGTTCGGTTGTCTGTGTGTGTGTGTGTGTCCGTGTGTGTGTGTGTCCGTGGTAAACTTTAACATTGACATTTTCTCTGCAAATACTTTGTCAGTTGACACCAAATTTGGCTTAAAAACAGTTCTTTCCAGTCATCTTGTTTAAAAAAAAATATTGCGCCTCTGGGATGGGCACAAAAAAATTAAGAAAAGAAGCCTAATTATATGCAAACTGCATTTACTGTTATATTTATATTTTTTGTATTCTCTAAACTTGGCACTTTGACCTCTTATTCTGACACAACAACAAGAGGAGTCATTATTATCATTTTTTGTTCAAACAGGAACTTCTTTTGCTAAGCATGGAATTTTTATTTATTTTGCAAACATTTTGGTGCAGATAGTGAAAAAGGGAAATTACTCTGTAATTAATGCTAGGGGACTTAATTTATCACAAGTGAGTCTTGAAGGCCTTGCCTCTCTTGTCTTCTTCTGCTGTAGGTTCTCTGATTCTCTGATTTGATTTGATTTGATCGTAGTAGGCCTCCTTCGGTCATGGCTGACCATGGATAGAGTATATCCGACCTAATGTCTAATTGGGCTGTCTGCTTGGACCAAGCAGCGTCGCCTGTGACTGTAGAGACCGATGCGAGAGAGACAGTCTCTGTCGCAGCGATCACATGTGTAAGCTGATGCTGGTCTGTCGGCTGCCGTCCCTTTTCTGCGAGCTCGCTTTTCTGCTGCAGCAGCTGACAGTTTGTCCTCACCAATCCGTAGCTGATTCTTGAGAGTGCTTCTCCATCTGTTGTGAACCCTACAGGTGGGCACTCGCTACAGCTTGTTTGGTTTGCTTTTCTTCTTTTGCTGTAGGTTCTCTGATTCTCTGATTTGATTGGATTTGATATGGATACTTACATAGCGCCTACCCTCAGTCGGAAACCAAGCTCAAAGCGCTTTACAAACTCGGGGGTTATTTGCACAACAGCCTGCCTACCTGGGTAGAGTCAACTGATGGCTGCCGTTGGGCACTCATCATTCGTTCCCTGTGTCATTCAATCAGATTTCAGGCACGCACACATACACAGACATGTAACATTTCACGTGTATGACCATTTTGTTTGTTTACCCCACCATGTAGGCAGCCATACTCTGTTTCAGGGGTGTGCATTCTTGTTTCCATAACCCACCGAACGTTGACATGGATCACAGGATCTTTAACATGCGTATTTGATCTTCTCCATGCATATACACATGAAGGGGGTTCAGGCACTAGCAGGTCTACACATATGTTGATCTGGGAGATTGGAAATATCTCCACCCTTTACCCACCAGGCTCCGTTACCAAGATTCGAACCCGGGACCCTCAGATTGAAAGTCTAACACTTAAACCACTGGGCTGTTGCACCCGACTCAGGATACCCATAGACCTGGAAGCTGTACGGCTGTGTAGAGGACCTGCAGTGTACAGCTGCCTTCATTGTGGATTGTCTGTCCATCAAACGAACGAGAAGAAGAAGGATACACATTTGATTAGAAGAAAGTTTCCATACTTTGAATCCGATTGTTAGAACTTACTTGTATATGTCAGTGGTTTCACCACCATCTTACGTGGAGTGATGGCCTAGAGGTAACGCGTCCGCCTAGGAAGCGAGAGAATCTGAGCGCGCTGGTTCGAATCACGGCTCAGCCACTGATATTTTCTTCCCCTCCACTAGACCTTCAGTGGTGGTCTGGACGCTAGTCATTTGGACGAGATGATAAACCGAGGTCCCGTGTGCAGCATGCACTTAGCGCACGTAAAAGAACCCACGGCAACAAATTGGTTGTTCCTGGCAAAATTCTGTAGAAAAATCCACTTCGACAGGAAAAACAAATAAAACTGCATGCAGGAAAAATTTTTTTTTAAAATGGGTGGCGCTGTAGTATAGCGACGTGCTCTCCCTGGGTAGAGCAGCCCGAATTTCACACAGAGAAATCTGTTGTGATAAAAAGAAATACAAATACAAATACAAATCTTCTTCAGCAAAATGGATGCAGGAAAGTCTTGGGTTGGTTGGGTTGATGGGTGAAGTAAGTGACAAGAAAGCCTACCCTCAACCGGGACACTGGCCTAGAACTCTGTCCAGTTGATGACAGTCGCACGCCCTTGCCCAGAAAACATCAATACAGTGACGGGCGCAATAGCCGAGTGGTTAAAGCGTTGGACTGTCAATCTGAGGGTCCCGGGTTCGAATCACGGTGACGGCGCCTGGTGGGTAAAAGGGTGGAGATTTTTCTGATCTCCCAGGTCAACATATGTGCAGACCTGCTAGTGCCTGAACCCCCTTCGTGTGTATATGCAAGCCTAAGATCAAATACGCATGTTAAAGATCCTGTAATCCATGTCAGCGTTCGGTGGGTTATGGAAACAAGAAGATACCCAGCATGCACACCCCCAAAAACGGAGTATGGCTGCCTACATGGTGGGGTAAAAACGGTCATACACGTAAAAAAGAAGAAGAAGAATCAGTACAGTGGTGACCTCGGTTCGCTCACAGCCTTTCCAACCCAAGACTTTCAGTTTTCAGTATCAGTTTTTGCTGATGAAATATACATGTAAGTTCTAACGCTCGATTCTGAGTAAGGACATTTTCTTCTTCTTTTGTGTGCGTGTATTTAAATGTTTTCCTTCTTTTCATCATTCGTCTTTTCTTCTTCTTCTTATACGTATGTATGTGTACATAACTACATGCATGTATATGAATGCGTATTGTGTGTGCATGTGTTTATGTAAGTTTGTGCCTGCCTGTGTGTGCGTATGTGTTAGGGTAGCTGTTAGATACACATGTATGTTAAAATGTATGTATGCAGTGTGTGTGTGTGTGCATTTGTGTGTGTGTGTGTGTGTGTGTGTGTGTAGTCACATTTTGGTGTGTGTATGCAACATAGATGTAATGTTTTATGTTAACAAAAGCGTTTTTGTAAAGCACCTAGAGCAGATTTCTGGATAGTGTGCTATATAAGTATCCATTATTATTATTATTATTTTCCCCCTGTGCATCGACGGTTGTGTTTTCTTATCACCCACCATAACAGTTCCATTCTACACATCACACACCACATCACACACCACATCACACAAGCAGAATGACACACCCATTACATCGACAGCACTGTCAAGAGCTTAACCCTCTCCATACGAACGGCGAAAGAGACGACGTTAATAGCGTTTCACCTCAATAACCACCATCAAAATATTACCAGCGGAAGGCTCTTACACTGAAGAGGTGAACGTTGACAAAGAATACCACAATTCTGACGACGGAAGCTAAAGGTTGGGTCATTCAGACACCCACTGGACATCCGAGGGATCTGTCTAGAGGAGAAGAGAGGACTGGCCGTACTGAGTGATTTAAAGAGGTTATACACATGTTCTGTTTGACATTGTTGAACTCTCAAGTTGTGATTCAGTGTGTATCAATTGTTATTGTATCTATCCTTCACACCCCAAGAGGGGCGAAAGGATTAGATTTGCTTGAATCTTTGACATTTGTAGAAACGAGTGTGGGTGAAAGTGGTAGAGAAGAAAAATTAATTGAAAAGTTAACGTTTTGTTTTGTAAAGAGCTTCGTTTCCTGTTTTGATTGTTCTTCATTGTTATGCTGTCAAGTCAAGTCAAAATGACCTTTATTGCATCTGTGTGTGTGTGTGTGTGTGTGTGGTGTGGCATGTGTGTGTGTGTGCGTGTGTGTGGCATATATGTGTGTGTGTGTTTGTGTGTGTATGTGTGTGTGTCTGTGGTGTGGCATGTGTGTGTGTGTGCGTGTGTGTGGCATATATGTGTGTGTGTGTTTGTGTGTGTGTGGCATATATGTGTGTGTGTGTGTGTGTATGATGTGTTTATGTGTATGTTTGTGTGTGTGAGTGTGTGTATGTATGCGTTTGCGTGGCATATATGTGTGGGTGTGGGTGTATGATGTGTGTATGTTTGTGTGTGTGTGTGTATGTGTGCGTGTGGCGTATGCGTGGCATATGTATGTGTGTGTGATGTGTGTGTGTGGCATGTGTGTTTGTGCGTGTGCGTGTGTATGGCACATATGCGTGTGCATGTGTGTGTGGCATGTGTGTGTGTGTGTGTGTGTGCACAGGTCGCCCACCCACGCAGGAGGCCTGTTTGCCATGGACAGGAACTATTTCTTTGAGCTGGGCGGCTACGACCCCGGTCTTCGTATCTGGGGAGGAGAGAACTTTGAGCTGTCCTTTAAGGTCAGTTCACTTTGATACACTTTGAGCTGTCCTTTAAGGTCAGTTCACTTTGATACACTTTGAGCTGTCCTTTAAGGTCAGTTCACTTTGATACACTTTGAGCTGTCCTTTAAGGTCAGTTCACTTTGATACACTTTGAGCTGTCCTTTAAGGTCAGTTCAGTTTGATAGTGTTTGAACTGTCCTTTAAGGTCAGTTCAGTTTGATACACTTTGAGCTGTCCTTTAAGGTCAGTTCACTTTGATACACTTTGAGCTGTCCTTTAAGGTCAGTTCACTTTGATACACTTTGAGCTGTCCTTTAAGGTCAGTTCAGTTTGATAGTGTTTGAACTGTCCTTTAAGGTCAGTTCACTTTGATACACTTTGAGCTGTCCTTTAAGGTCAGTTCAGTTTGATACACTTTGAGCTGTCCTTTAAGGTCAGTTCACTTTGATACACTTTGAGCTGTCTAAGGTCAGTTCACTTTGATACACTTTGAGCTGTCCTTTAAGGTCAGTTCACTTTGATACACTTTGAGCTGTCTAAGGTCAGTTCACTTTGATACACTTTGAGCTGTCCTTTAAGGTCAGTTCACTTTGATACACTTTGAGCTGTCCTTTAAGGTCAGTTCACTTTGATACACTTTGAGCTGTCATTTAAGATCAGTTCAGTTTGATAGTGTTTGAACTGTCCTTTAAGGTCAGTTCACTTTGATACACTTTGAGCTGTCCTTTCAGGTCAGTTCAGTTTGATAGTGTTTGAACTGTCCTTTAAGGTCAGTTCAGTTTGATACACTTTGAGCTGTCCTTTAAATTTTTCACCACTAGCCAGCCACTAGTCGCTTGCAGAAGTATGAAAAATGCAACAACTGCTTTTCATTTAGGTTGCATATTGTATGCAGTGGCTGTCGTTAAAAAGATGATTATTTGGTAGTAGTTACTGAAGAAGTGAAATATATATCTGTCGTCATCTCTCTGTCTCTGTTTCTCATGTGTGTGTGTGTGTGTGTGTGTGTGTGTGTGTGTGTGTGTGTGTGTGTGTGTGCTTGTTGTTCAACAGTTTTATGTGTTTTCATTGGGAGTGATATTAGACAGAAAGAGAGAGAGAGAGAGAAAAAAAAAAAGAGAAAGAGGAAAGAGTGAGTGAGTGTGAAAATTGGTGGTGGTGTGATGAACTGGGTACGGGAAAAGTAGCCTGAGTGTTTGTGCTGTGTGTGTGTGTGGATGTTTGTGTGTGTGTGTGTGTGTGTGTGTGTGTGTGTGTGTGGATGTTTGTGTGTGTGTGTGTGTGTGTGTGTATGTGTGTGTGCATGTATGTGTGTGTGTGTTTAAGAAAAAATCACTGACACCGGCTTCCTTCATTGGTGTGTGTGTGTGTGTGTGTGTGTGTGCGCGCGCGTGTGTGCATGTGTGTGTGCGTGTGTGTGTGTGTGTGTGCGTGTGTGTGTGTGTGTGTGTGTGAGTGTGCATGTGTGTATGTATGTGTGTGTGTGTGTGTGTGTGCATGTGTGTGTGTCTGTGTGTTTAAGAAAAAAATCACTGACACCGACTTCCTTCATTGGTGTGTGTGTGTGTGTGCGTGTGTGTGTGTGCATGTGTGTGTGTGTGTGGGCGGGTGTGTGTATGCATGTGTGTGTGTGCATGTGTGTGTGTGTGCATGTGTGTGTGTGTGTGTGTGTGCATGTGTGTGTATGTGTGTATGTGCATGTGTGTGTGTGTGTGCACGCTGCAGATCTGGCAGTGCGGGGGCAGCATCGAGTGGGTGCCGTGCTCCAGGGTGGGCCACATCTACAGGAACTTCATGCCCTACAGCACGGGGCAGCACCGGGAGAAGATCCCCGTCATCACACTGGTCAGTTGCTCACGGACCCCTCCCTCCTCCTCCTCCCTCCTCCCTGCAGCCTTCACGCTGTCCTATAATTCTTCTTCTTCTTCTTTTTCTTCTTCCTCGTTCGTGGGCTGCAACTCCCATGTTCACTCGTATGTAGGTGAGTGGGCTTTTACGTGCATGACCGTTTTTACTCCGCCATACTCTGTTTTCGGGGGTGTGCATTCTTGTTTCCTGAGCCCACCGAACGCTGACATGGATCACAGGATCTTTAACGTGCGTATTTGATCTTTCGCTTGCGTATACACATGAAGGGAGGTTCAGGCAGAAGCAGGTATGTCTGCACATATGTTGACTTGGGAGGTCAGAGAAATCTCCACCCTTTAACCTTCCAGGCACAACAGCCGAGATTTAAGCCCATGATCCTCGCCTGTTGGGTTTGCCCACAAAACAAAACTGAATATTCTAAATGCATATTTTACTCAGTTTTTTTTTTTTAACATTGTACCAAGCAGTGGAGCATGTTTTACATGACAAGGCACTATAGAAATTGAATTATCATTAACATATGTGTATATATATATAGGATAGTCAGCCGTGTTCGACTATGACCATCAGAGCAGCAGAGGAGGTAAACTGCTGTCCTGACTATCTGGGCTACAATGTGATTATACTGGAGAGTGTCTTGTCCAAGTTACACCCCCACTCTCTCGGCCAAGAGGGTTTTAGGACGGTTGGTACCAGGACGGTTCCCAAAGGCCAACTAGCACCCCAAGGGTGCAGCACTAAGAGCCAGTGCAATCTTGCCTCCTTCTTTGAGGGTCAACGGGCGCAATAGCCGAATGGTTAAAGCGTTGGATTTTCAATCTGAGGGTCCCGGGTTCGAATCTCGGTGATGGCACCTGGTGGGTAAAGGGTGGAGATTTTTCTGATCTCCCAGGTCAACATATGTGCAGACCTGCTAGTGCCTGAACCCCCTTCGTGTGTATACGCAAGCAAAAGATCAAATACGCACGTTAAAAATCCTGTAATCCATGTCAGCGTTCGGTGGGTTATGGAAACAAGTACATACCCAGCATGCACATCCCCGAAAGCGGAGTATGGCTGCCTACATGGCGGGGTAAAAACGGTCATACATGTAAAAGCCCACTCGTGTATATATGAGTGAACGTGGGAGTTGCAGCCCAGGAACAAAGTAGAGGAAGAAGAAGAAGTTTGAGGGTCGTAGTGCTCCACATAAGCATTGTTATAGAGCGTCGTTTTTAATTTCTGTCAGAACTACATGCGGGTGGTGGAGGTGTGGCTGGGGGAGGAGTTCCGGGAGTATTTCTACACGCGGGAGCCCATCGTGCGGGGCTACCCCATCGGGGACGTCAGCAAGCAGCGGCAGTTCAAGGAGGAGCACAACTGCAAGAGCTTCAAGTGGTTCATGGACAACGTGGCCTACGAGGTCTACGACCTCTACCCTTTGCCCCCAGCCAACAAGGCCTGGGGAGAGGTCAGCGGAATGGACGCTTGCTGCACGCGACTTTTCTTGTCTTTCCTTTCTTTGTCCTTTCTTTCCTGGGTCTTCTGTGTGCATCATGCTTGTGTGGGTCCTGCTTTGTTGTGTGTGGGTTCCTCTTTGTTGTTTGTGTGTCCTTCTTTGTTGTGTGTGTGTCCTGCTTTGTTGTGTGGGCCTTCTTTGTTGTGTGCGTCCTGCTTTGTTGTGTGTGTGTCCTCCTTTGTTGTGTGCGTCCTGCTTTGTTGTGTGGGTCCTTTCTTTGTTGTGTGTATCCTTCTTTGTTGTGTGTGTCCTTTCTTTGTTGTGTGTCCTTCTTTGTTGTGTGTGTGTGTCCTGCTTTGTTGTGTGGGCCTTCTTTGTTGTGTGCGTCCTGCTTTGTTGTGTGCGTCCTGCTTTGTTGTGTGGTCCTTTCTTTGTTGTGTGGTCCTTTCTTTGTTGTGTGGTCCTTTCTTTGTTGTGTGGGTCCTTTCTTTGTTGTGTGTCCTTTCTTTGTTGTGTGGTCCTTTCTTTGTTGTGTGGGTCCTTTCTTTGTTGTGTGGTCCTTTCTTTGTTGTGTGGGCCTTCTTTGTTGTGTGCGTCCTGCTTTGTTGTGTGGGTCCTTTCTTTGTTGTGTGTATCCTTCTTTGTTGTGTGCGCGTCCTGCTTTGTTGTGTGCGTCCTGCTTTGTTGTGTGCGTCCTGCTTTGTTGTGTGGGTCCTGCTTTGTTGTGCGTCCTGCTTTGTTGTGTGTGTTCTTCTTTGTTGTGTGTGTCCTTTGTTGTGTGGGTTCTTCTTTGTTGTGTGGGTCCTTTGTTGTGTGTGTCCTTCTTTGTTGTGTGGGTCCTTCTTTGTTGTGTGTGCGTCCTTCTTTGTTGTGTGTGCGTCCTTCTTTGTTGTGTGGGTCCTTCTTTGTTGTGTGGGTCCTTCTTTGTTGTGTGTGGGTCCTGCTTTGTTATGTGAGTCCTGCTTTGTTGTGTGGGTCCTGCTTTGTTGTGTGTGCATCCTTCTTTGTTGATTCGAACCGGTGCTGCTCAGATTCTCTTGCTTCCTAGGCGGACAGCGTTATGACAGTGTGAATGTTGTTGTTGTTCCTGACAGTTCAAGGAGAGGAGGGGGGACCGGTGCTGGGACACTATGGGGGAGGGCATGGGAGGCGGCGCCATCGGGGTCTTCTACTGTCACCATGGCGGCAACAACCAGGTAAACAGATGGCTGTGTTTGTGTGTGTGTGTGTGTGTGAGAGTGTGTGTGTGTGTGAGGGTTTGTGTGGTGTGTGTGTGTGTGTGTGTGTGTGTTGTGTGTGTATTTGTGTGTGTGTGTTTGTGTGGGACGGAGTTTGTTCTGTGTATCAGAATGTGTGGGTTTCTGTTTATCATAATACCTGTTTACTGAAAGTGACAGATGGGGAAATACACAGCTGTGGGTGTGTGTATATGTGTTTGTGTGTGTGTGTGAATGTGAATGTGTGTGTGTGTGTGTTTGTGTGTGACAGAGTTTGTTTTGTGTATCAGTATGTGCGGGTTTCTGTTTATCATAATACCTGTTTACTGAAAGTGACAGATGGGGAAATACACGGCTGTGGGTGTGTGTATATGTGTTTGTGTGTGAATGTGTGTGTGTGTGTGTGTGTGTGAGTGTGTGTGTGACAGAGTTTGTTCTGTGTATCAGAATGTGTGGGTTTCTGTTTATCATAATACCTGTTTACTGAAAGTGACAGATGAGAAACGCACAGCTGTGGGTGTGTGTATATGTGTTTGTGTGTGTGTGTGTGTGTTTGGGTAGGATTGAGTTTGTGTGTGTGTGTATCAGTATGTGTGTTGTTTGTTTTTGTTGTTTGTTTTTGTTATAACATCTTTTTCCTAGAGTGACAGATGAGGACATTTAGTGTTTTCATCTTATTATATTTTCCTTTGCCACTTTGATGTATATATATATATATATATATATATATATATATATATATATAATTAGGTAGGTCGGTTGGTCGGTTGGTGTGTACGTAAGTCAGTTGGTGGCTGTGTATGTGTGTTTGTGTTTTTGTTTTGTTTGTTTTTTTATTAAAATTTTTTTTCTTCATAATTTAGAAACCTGTCAAAGCCTGACCAGCATGTTGCAAATATGCATAGGTCAGACAAATGCTTCCTTAATTTTATTTTATTTTATTTTATTAATTATTATTATTATTTTTTTTTTATAAAGCAGATGTTATGTAGAATAGTTCTCTATTCACTTCATCAGGTCTCTGCACTCGGCTCTTTCAAGTCTGGCCTTTAAACCCACCTCTTCCCAAGATAGCCTCCCTTCCCTTCCCTGCCTCTTCCTTGTTTTCAGTTGTTGTTGGGGTTTTTTTCTTCCAGTTTTAGAGTTATGCATGTGTGTGACTGACTGACTGTTGTGAAAGCGCTTTGATTTTTGCCTCTGCACAAGATTCAGCGCTATATGAATACTAATTACGATTATTGTCATCATAGAATGGAAACAGGAAGTGAAACGCGTGCGGTGTGGTGTTGTGAAAGCACTTTGATTTTGTCTCTGCACAAGATTCAGCGCTATATGAATACTAATTATGATTATTGTTATCATAGAATGGAAACAGGAAGTGAAACAATGTGTGGTGTGGTGTTCAGTATTTCAGGCTGAACGAGGCGGGGCAGCTGGGGACCGGGGAGTGGTGCCTGCGGTCAGAAAACGGAGACACCATCCACATCCGTCGCTGCGACACGCAGCCCTCCGGGCCCTGGGCCTGGGACGAGGTGAGTGGGCCTTGTTTGGATCTCAGTAACGATGATTTACGATAGTCCGTCGTGTCCGACTTTGACCATCAGAACAGCAGAGGAGGTAACTGCTGTCCTGACTATCTGGGCTACTAGTGGAGAGTGTCTTGCACCCAGTTACATCCCCACTCTCTCGGCCAAGAGGGTTTCAGGATGGGTTGGCGATGGGGAGGTTGGGGAGTGTATATGTTTCAGTTTGGCAATAGCCGAGTGGTTAAAGCGTTGGACTGTCAATCTGAGGGTCCCGGGTTCGAATCACGGTGACGGCGCCTGGTGGGTAAAGGGTGGAGATTTTTCCGATCTCCCAGGTCAGCATATGTGCAGACCTGCTAGTGCCTGAACCCCCTTCGTGTGTATATGCAAGCAGAAGATCAAATACGCACGTTAAAGATCCTGTAATCCATGTCAGCGTTCGGTGGGTTATGGAAACAAGAACATACCCAGCATGCACACCCCCGAAAACGGAGTATGGCTGCCTACATGGCGGGGTAAAAACGGTCATACACGTAAAAGCCCACTCGTGTGCATACGAGTGAACGCAGAAGAAGACGAAGTTTCAGTTTTTCAAGGAGGCGCCGCTGTTGGGACAAATCCATATACGCTACACCACATCTGCTAGGCAGATGCCTGACCAGCAGCAAAGCCCAACGCGATTGGTCAGGCCTTGAGTGCCTGCATACATAACGGTGTACCTATCAGAGTGGATTACTTCCACTGAATTTTGCCAGAGAACAACACTCTCGTCGCCATGGGTTCTTTTCCAGTGCGCCACGTGCGTGCTGCACACACAGGACCTGGGTTTATCATCTCTTCTGAATGACTAGGTGCTCAGCTTGGTTTTCAAGTCGTCTTCTTCTTTTTCTTCTTCGTTCGTGGGCTGCAACTCCCACGTTCACAAGTGGGCTTTTATGTGTATGACCGTTTTTACCCCATCATGTAGGCAGCCAAACTCTGTTTTCAGGGGTGTGCATGCTGGGTTTGTTCTTGTTTCCATAACCCACCGAACACTGACATGGATTACAGGATCTTTAACGTATGTATTTGATCTTCTGCTTGCGTATACACACAAAAGGGGGTTCAGGCTCAAGCAGGTCTGCACATATGTTGACCTGGGAGATCGGGGAAAAATCTCCACCCTTTACCCACCAGGCGCCGTTACCGAGATTGGAACCAGGGGCCCGCAGATTGAAAGTCCAACACTTTAACCGCTTGGCTATTGCGCCTGTCATATTTTCCAGTCAAACTTGGGAGAAAGGGCGAGAGCGGGATTCAAACCCACACCCTCACCGACTCTGTATTGGAAGCTGAGCGTCATGATCATTCTGCCACCTTCCTCGGTGTATATGGGTTTGTCCGAACGCAGTACAATACAATACAATACAATACAATACAATACAATACAGTGCAATACGATACTATACAGTACAATGCCTCTTTATTAATCTGATTGGAAATTACATGTGCATTCAAAGGCTCATCACTCACACCAGTCAGTCTTTCAGCCTGAAGTCGAAACTGACATTTTACAGGAAATAGCAAAAAAAATTTAACTTCAAAATGAAAAGATTGAATCAAAATATGAAAGTGATAAAAGGTTAACAGCTTGTGTTATAACACAGTAAGAGAAATTATAACATGTTTTTGGAAATAAAAACAACAACAAAAAACCCACAACAACTGACAGGTGCAATAGCCGAGTGGTTAAAGCGTTGGACTTTCAGTCTGAGGGTCCTGGGTTCAAATGTCAGTAACGGCGCCTGGTGAGTAAAGGGTGGAGATTTTTTCCGATCTCCCAGGTCAACACATGTGCAGACCTGCTAGTGCCTGAACCCCCTTCGTCGTGTACACGCAAGCAGAAGATCAAAGACGCACGTTAAAGATCCCATAATCCATGTCGGCGTTCGGTGGGTTATGGAAACAAGAACACACCCAGCTTGCACACCCTCGAAAACTGGAGTATAGCTGCCTACATGGCGGGGTAGAAACGGTCACACATTTAAAAGCCCACTCGTGTACATTACGAGTGAACGTGGGAGTTGCAGCCCACGAACGAATAAGAAGAAGAACTGTGACTGACTGACTGACTGACCGACCGATGTGAGTAACTGTGGCCAGCCTATGCACACCCTCGAAAACTGGAGTATGGCTGCCTACATGGCGGGGTAGAAACGGTCACACACATAAAAGCCCACTTGTGTACATACGAGTGAACGTGGGAGCTGCAGCCCACGAACGAATAAGAAGAAGAACTGTGACTGACTGACTGACTGACTGACCGATGTGAGTAACTGTGGCCAGCCTGTGCACACCCTCGAAAACTGGAGTATGGCTGCCTACATGGCGGGGTAGAAACGGTCACACACATAAAAGCCCACTCGTGTACGTTTGAGCGAACGTGGGAGTTGCAGCCCACAAACGAATAAGAAGAAGAACTGTGACTGACTGACTGACTGACCGATGTGAGTGACTGTGGCCAGCCTATGCACACCCTTGAAAACTGGAGTATGGCTGCCTACATGGCGGGTTAGAAACGGTCACACACATAAAAGCCCACTCGTGTACGTACGAGTGAACGTGGGAGCTGCAGCCCACGAACGAATAAGAAGAACTGTGACTGACTGACTGACTGACCGATGTGAGTGACTGTGGCAAGCCTATGCACACCCTCGAAAACTGGAGTATGACTGCTTACATGGCGGGGTAGAAACGGTCACACACATAAAAGCCCACTTGTGTACGTACGAGTGAATGTGGGAGCTGCAGCCCACGAACGAATAAGAAGAAGAACTGTGACTGACTGACTGACTGACTGACCGATGTGAGTAACTGTGGCCAGCCTGTGCACACCCTCGAAAACTGGAGTATGGCTGCCTACATGGCGGGGTAGAAACGGTCACACACATAAAAGCCCACTCGTGTACGTTTGAGCGAACGTGGGAATTGCAGCCCACAAATGAATAAGAAGAAGAACTGTGACTGACTGACTGACTGACCGATGTGAGTGACTGTGGCCAGCCTATGCACACCCTCGAAAACTGGAGTATGGCTGCCTACATGGCGGGGTAGAAACAGTCACACACATAAAAGCCCACTCGTGTATGTACGAGTGAACGAGGGAGCTGCAGCCCACGAACGAATAAGAAGAACTGTGACTGACTGACTGACTGACCGATGTGAGTGACTGTGGCCAGCCTATGCACACCCTCGAAAACTGGAGTATGGCTGCTTACATGGCGGGGTAGAAACGGTCACACACATAAAAGCCCACTTGTGTACGTACGAGTGAATGTGGGAGCTGCAGCCCACGAATGAATAAGAAGAAGAACTGTGACTGACTGACTGACTGACTGTGGCCAGGGCACGGGACTGATCCGCAACAGGGATCTGAACAAGTGTGTGGACATCGGGGAGAGGAGCCGCCTGCACCTCAAGGCCTGCGACCCCTCCTCCCCCACCCAGCTCTGGGACATCCGGGAGGTGTACCCCTGGAAGGACTGACCTTGACCTTGACCTTGACCCTGCTGCCGGCACCCTTCACCTTCTCTGAGCTGCGGGGGAGGGTGGGGTAGGATGAATGTGTGTGTGAGGGGGTTTGGGGGGTGGGGGGGGTTTCAAAGTCAGGGTATTGGGAGAAAGGGTGAGGGTGAGTGTGTGGGGGGAGGGGTTGGGGGAGGTGGAGAAGGGATTTGTGAGTGTATGTGTTTGAGTGTGTGTGTGAGTGTTTGTGTGTGTGTGTGTGTGTGTGTTTGTGTCTGTGTGTGAGGTGTGAGCATTGTTTCTTGTGTGTATATCTGAGTGAGTGAGTGTGTGTGTGTATGTGTGTGTTCGCATATATTTGTGTGTGTTTGTGTGTTGGAATGATTTGTATCTGGTCAAGCATATGTATATGAATAGTGTGTGTGTGTGTGTGTGTGTGTGTTTTGAGATGTGTAAATGTGTGTATGAGTGTGTGTGTTGTTGCGATTTGTATCTGGTCATGTATATGTGTATGAATGGCGGGTTGTTTCAGGCATGGTTGCATGTGAGATGTGTGTCTGTATGTCTGTGTGTGAGTCTGTGTTTTAGATATTTGTGTGTGTGTGTGTGTGTGTGTGGATGTGTGTGCTGGGGCGATTTGTATCTAGCCATGCATATGTGCATGAAGATGTAGTAGTGGGTGTGAATGATTGTGAATTATGACACTTATGGAGGACAAGTGTCAGTGGATGTTTTTCCATCATTTGATTATGCTGACTGTAACTATGACATCTGACAGAAGATTTATGCTCCAAATAAGCAATACATAAAGATTTATCTGCTGAGAAAACTGGTGAATTTGGTATTTTGATGTTGTTGTTTTTTTTATGTGGCATCCAACGAATATTTATTTTTCCATTTGAAATAATCAGTACACTAATATCTGCTGCTGAAAAAAACCAAAAAAAACAAAAAAAACTGGTGAATTTTTTTTTTCACTTGAGATGAACAGTACATTAGTACATTCTGAGAAGACTGGTGAATTTTTTTGTGTGTTGAATACTGCTACATTCATAATCAATGATCGATTCCATCATCAGTGTTATTTGCTTGGTATTTTTTTAATATGACCACAGTAATTTCGTCATCAGCATACAGTGTCTTGTCACGGTGCAGAAACGATTTTGTAATGTGGTAAAAGGCATTCTGCAGTTATGGGTATGTTTTGTGGACTTGAATAAGTGTGGTGGGTCAGTTCTGGTCATCACTTGTTTCGTGGTTTCAATAGTTGTTTGGGAATTAAAAAATGCATGCATTTTGATTTTGTTACACAAAGCTGTGGACGGTGTCTTTGGTTTCAATTCCTTTGGCTGGAATCAGCTTGATGGGTTACGCTGGGATTCTCTGGAGCTTGGTCTTTTTGTTTCTTCTTGGAATTCATGTCACTTAGGGTTCAAGATTCAGGTACTTCATGTAACTTAGGGTTCAGGATTCAGGTACTTCATGTAACTTAGGGTACAAGATTCAGGTACTTCATGTAACTTAGGGTTCAAGATTCAGGTACTTCATGTAACTTAGGGTTCAGGATTCAGGTATTTCATGTAACTTAGGGTTCAAGATTCAGGTACTTCATTGTCCGTTAAAAAAACTCCAGTTATTTTGAAATGGACAACTTTTCTTCCATAGTGTATGTGTGGCGGGCATGAGAAATAATAATGATTATGAATCATCCAAAACATAACATGTACATAAGAATTTGAAAGACAGATGGAAGATGACGATCACAGGTCTGTGGCTGGCTGCTCACCCTCCCATGCACATGTGTACAGCAAGTGTCGTTCATACAGCA
This sequence comes from Babylonia areolata, assembly GCF_041734735.1. NCBI lineage: Eukaryota > Metazoa > Mollusca > Gastropoda > Neogastropoda > Buccinidae > Babylonia > Babylonia areolata. The sequence goes on from NC_134896.1 coordinate 54,948,442, forward strand.
GCACACGGTGAGCATCATTCAAACCACTGACTTGCATTTTCCTCAGCAGGACTGGAAAATAAGCGTTCCTGGAAATGTTCAGAAGGTAGCAGCTGATAATGAATCATGAAGAACCCCCCCCAACATCACTTATGAAAAAAAAAAAAGAAAAAGAAAGAAAGAAAAAGAACGAAAGAAAGAAAGAACAGGTTCAGGGGTGTAAGGAAAAGGGTTTCAAACAATTCAATAAAATGACAAGAGCCTACTAATCAAAGACCCAGGGTTGTGGGTACAGGGGGGGGGAGATACCCCCCCACCCCCACCCCTACCCCCTTCCCCCCACCCCCACCCCCACCCCCGCTGCAGCAGCCAGCAGAACGAAATCCGTGTGTTTACTCATCACCACAGAGACATACCACATTTGTCACACTCTTTTACCCTCACTCCAGTATGCCATGGAAGGTAGGGGGAGGGGGTGGGGAGGTGTAGGGGGAATCAAAATCAAAATGAAAGTAGGAGATAGAGAGATGTTTTTCTCAGTGCAGTGCGTAGACATGTGATTGAAAAATGAAAAGTTTTTCAATGTAGTGTGTAGACATGTGATTGAAAAATGAAAAGTTTTTCAATGTAGTGTGTAGACATGTGATTGAAACAGTGCAGTGTGTAGACATGTGATTGAAAAATGAAACGTTTTTCAGTGCAGTGCGTAGACATGTGATTGAAAAATGAAAAGTTTTTCAATGTAGTGTGTAGACATGTGATTGAAAAATGAAAAGTTTTTCAATGTAGTGTGTAGACATGTGATTGAAAAATGAAACATTTTTCAGTGCAGTGTGTAGACAGGTGATTGAAAAATGAAAAGTTTTTCAGTGCAGTGCGTAGACAGGTGATTGAAAAATGAAAAGTTTTTCAGTGCAGTGCGTAGACATGTGATTGAAAAATGAAAAGTTTTTTAGTGCAGTGTGTAGACATGTGATTGAAAAATGAAGGGTATTCCCACACCCCCACCCCCACCCCCACAGGAAAGTTGCTCTCATACAGACACATGACAAGTCATACAGATTTTTTTTTTTTCTGAAGCACACGGCGCACATGAAACTCAGCACGGAACGACAGATGCTTTTTTCATGTGTAAAACAGTGCGCAGTGATCTCGCCACCTTCATCTTATGCATCAGAGTGACAGTTCATTCTGTGACATTGATCATCCACACACACTGTCTGTTGTCATTCATTCTTTTAACCCCTTGACAGCTGAACGTCTGTTGTCATTCATTCTTTTAACCCCTTGACAGCTGAACCGTGGTGAAAAGAGATCAACGTGGCTTGACTTTTTTTTTTTTTTTTTTTCTTTTTTTTTTTTAGTGCAGGTACCAACTGTCTGAGTAGTGTGCAGCGGTGGCGTCGACTTTACTGAACAAAGGTAATGTCATCCCCGGAGACTGAAGTCCAAACATAGGATGTTGGTTTACATCTCCTCTTGTGAGCTCAGGTTATCTCAGTGAAGCGACAGCCCTTCACTGGCCAGCATTACATTTTAGTACCAGTGAAGGGGTTAAGCTAGTGTCTTCTACAGTATGAAGTGATCAAAATGAATTCATTGGGGGGATCCGTTTGTTTATTGGGATGATCCAACTTACAGTCACACCAGCCCTTTTTGCTTTAATCAACAGTTCTGATGGAAATGCACACTGGTACCTTGTGCAGATTGTGTGATGTAGTGATTTTATCTGCACACTGATTGTACAGAATTGGGTATTTAACCCTTTGAGCCCTGAGTTCCTGAGCAATTTTAACCCGTCTGCCTGAGCTCCTGAGCGAAAATTTGCAAATAATTGGTATTTAATGTGTCACGGCAGATATGAAGAGTGCCCTGACCACTGCTTTACCGGTGGTAGAGAAAATGATATAATGCCTAGCCACCGGTTGAGCGGTGCGTAAACACTTGTGTCGTGTTTTGCTATTGGTTGACTTATATTGAAATGGATCTTTTTTATCCAAAGCACATGCACAAAACACAGTGAAAAGGCACAGCCATGTTGGTACTGTGTTCGCTGACGTCAGAATATTACGGTTTTTCTGATTGGCTCTTCAATATAAGTCAACCAATAGCAAAACACGACACAAGTGTTTACGCACCGCGCAACCGGTGGCTAGGCATTATGTCATTTTTCTCTACCACCGGTAAAGCGGTGGTCAGGGCTCAAAGGGTTAAACATGTGTGTTCTTTTTTGTTGTTGTTGTTCTTGAATGGTGTGTCATGCATAAGCTTCATTGTGATCTGCTGATCTAGTCTTGGCAAGCAGTAGATTTATTCATTCCTTTTTTGTCTTTCTCTCATTTTTTTTATCCCCTTTTTTATGTATATTTTTTCTTGGATGTGTTTGCAAATGCATTTCATTATTTCAGTGAAATAATATCATGGACATAGTTGTGTTTGACAGCTGGCGAGACCGAATGTTTTGAAATATGAAATACTAAAAGACTTGATTTGGCATTTCCTTTTCAACACGCCCTTTCTGTTAATGTGCTTGGACCACATGGTAAGTATTGTTTTTATCCTTTTTTACAATTTTTTGTAGTCTGGGGATTATAAAGTAAGCAGAATGGCTGGCATCCTCAGCACTGCGTAATCTTATTTGCCATAAGGAGCTGAATGGTTTGGATAATGTGTCGTGAATTGTGTTTATCTTATAGGTTTTGTGTCTGTGTGTGTGTGTGTATGTGACAGTTTTGTGTTGATGCAGTTGAGTATTTGTTTCGTTTTGACTGTCCTGATACGGCCCTACACGATTGGCTGGACAATAAGCAACTGTTGATATTAAACGGACCATATGGTAAGCGCTGTATACATGCACATAATTATTAGTACTAGTAGTAGTAATTGTAGTACTGCTGTTGTGGATACTGTATCCATCATTATCATTATGATGATGGAGTCTCCTGTCGGTCCAACGGATGAGTAGGCAGGCAGGCTTATCTGTCGGTGTGTGTCCTCATATGGGAGAAGAGGCCGATTCTGGATGCGCAGCACTTCCCACAGGTGTTGCAAGGGAAAACGTCTCCAGAAGTTGAGCCCTGCTTCCTTCGCTCACGCTTCTCCTTAATGGCCAGCGTTTTCTTGTTTTCAAACATCTTTATGCCACTGGAGTACAGCATCCTCCAGCGAGAGCGGTCAAGGGCATCAGTTTCCCAGGAAGCGATGTCTATGTCACAGGCTTTGAGGTTTGTCTTCAAGGTGTCCTTGAAGCGCTTGCAGGGTCTTCCAAGTTCACGGTGGCCTTCCTTCAGCTGGCCATGCAAAAGCATCTTTGGGATCCTGCTGTCTGTCATGCGGACAACGTGTCCTGTCCAGTGTAGCTGGCACTGGATCAGCAGGCTTTCAATGCCAAGGATCTTTCGTAGGCATCTCTGGTGAAACTGCTCAAGTTGTTGAATGCGACAGCGATACGTTGTCCATGTTTCACAGCAGTACAACAAGGTGGTCAGCACAACAGCTCTGTTGGTTTTCATCTTGGTTCTGAGCCTGATGCCTTTGTCATTGATAGCAGTAGTAACAGTAGCAGTGTTGTGTTAGGACCGAGGTGTCCACACAAGAGTGGATGTATGCTGGTCTGACAGTGCATCAGATGGACAGAGAGTAGATTCAGTCAAGGGAGGGTTGTGTTTTTAGTTTTTGACTCACTTGTGTAAACAAAGTGAGTCTATGTTTTAACCCAGTGTTTGGTTGTCTGTGTGTGTGTGTGTGTCCGTGCGTCTGTGTGTCTGTGTGTCCATGGTAAACTTTAACATTGACATTTTCTCTGCAAATACTTTCAGTTGACACCAAATTAGGCATAAAAATAGGAAAAATTCAGTTCTTTCCAGTCATCTTGTTTAAAACAATATTGCACCTCTGGGATGGGCACAAAAAAATTAAAAAAAGAAGCCTAATTATATGCAAACTGCATTTACTGTTATATTTATATTTTTTGTATTCTCTAAACTTGGCACTTTGACCTCTTATTCTGACACAACAACAAGAGGAGTCATTAGTATCATTTTTTGTTCAAACAGGAACTTCTTTTGCTAAGCATGGAATTTTTATTTATTTTGCAAACGTTTAGGTGCAGATAGTAAAAAAGGGAAATTACTCTGTAATTAATGCCAGGGGACTTAATTTATCACAAGTGAGTCTTGAAGGCCTTGCCTCTCTTGTTGTTTTGTTGTTGTTGTTTTTTCTTTACAATGGACGATTGTAGGATTGATTGGCGTGGATGATACTGCCATGTTATGTTACCCATTCCCTGTGGTGTTTTAAGTCCCTGCTGGCTAGAGGTGTAGGATGCTAACATTTAAAGAGGTTTTTTTGTTGTTGTTGTTGAAAACGTCTGATCACAACTGATTCCTATAGGACAAAGGTCTACAACTGGTCACTTGCCAAAAACATGAAATGGCAAGTTACTAACTCCATAGAAAATACTCTGTTCCATGAAAATATAAAGTCGGTGTAGAAGCATCATGTGGCAAGCTACTCACCTCATAGAAATACTCAAGTTTCATGGAAATATCAAGTTGGTATACAAGCCTTATAGACATATGTGCAAGGAAAAACGAGAAAGAAAAAGAGGGATCATGGCAAACTATATTACAGAAAAATACTTGTGTAATTTCACACAAATTGCCTTAGGGATCCCTATAGCTATGCCAGAAGGCAGTGCTGCTGGTCGGGCCACCCAAGCCGGACAGAGTGAAGGGTAGAGTCCAGACAAAGCATAATCCATTGGTCCTCTGGCTTTTTATTTATTTATTTTTTATTATTATTATTATTATTATTATTTTATTATTATTTAGTTAATTTAGTTGTTTTTTTGTACACCTATAGTTGACTTCATCAAGTTTTTGCGCCTTATACATATTACTATTAGTAGTAGTAGTTCTTTTTTTTTTATGTATTTATCTATTATTTTTATTTTATTTTATTTTATTTAAAAAAATTTTTTTTTTTTTTCTCAAGGCCTGACTAAGCGCGTTGGGTTACGCTGCTGGTCAGGCATCTGCTTGGCAGATGTGGTGTAGCGTATATAGATTTGTCCGAACGCAGTGACGCCTCCTTGAGCTACTGAAACTGAAACCTCTGGCTTTTGGGGTTAGGCACAGGGGCTAACAACCCGGACCTGTAAAAAAAAAAAAAAATCAAAAAACACCTTTGTTATAGAAACAATAATGAACTTCACAGAATACCTCAGTTTCAAGTGAGTACGTACAAGCATTATGCATTTGTGTGCAAGAAAAAGCAAGAGAAAAGAAGTTTCTTTTTTTGTGTGTTTTTTTTTGTTTTTTGGTCACTTGTTGATTGGAGGTGGCATAGAAGACGGAGGTGAATCTAACATTTTGGTCAGAACTGGACATACACAGACTGTGTGCAGATGATCACTTTATTCCTTTTCTTCTGTTCAACAGTCAGGGAAAACGTCATCCCCGTTTTCCAGACGTGAACGTATTCATGATGATCTTGTGTTGCTGTAAACAATACCTTGCGTCCAGTTAATAACAGTACCTTTTGCTGACATTGCTCTTTTATCTATTTCTTGGGTTAACGGTTTATCTCTTGGTAAGTAATGGCTAGCGTTATGATTTTCATGAAGCTGTTTCATGTAAACTGTGTTATGATTTTAATCAGTATCTGTTGTAAAGAATTATTATATATATATATATATTTTAATTATTTTTTTTTTTTTTTTTTTTCTCAAGGCCTGACTAAGTGCGTTGGGTTACGCTGCTGGTCAGGCATCTGCTTGGCAGATGGGGTGTAGCGTATATGGATTTGTCCCAACGCAGTGACGCCTCCTTGCGTTACTGAAACTGAAACTGTAAAGAGTTTCATTTCTCACAAAACAGTTGCTGTGATTGGTCAGGTATTGAGTGGATCACATGGCAGCAGGGAAGTGACTAGTGTGGCTTGTGTTTTGTGTGTATTTGTATTTGTAATTCTTTTTATCACAACAGATTTCTCTGTGTGAAATTCGGGCTGCTCTCCCCAAGGAGAGCGCGTCGCTACACTACAGCGCCACCCATTTTTTGGGTTTTTTTTTCCTGCGTGCAGTTTTATTTGTTTTCCCTATAGAAGTGGATTTTTCTACGGAATTTTGCCAGGAACAACCCTTTTGTTGCCGTGGGTTCTTTTACGTGCGCTAAGTGCATGCTGCCCACGGGACCTCGGTTTATCGTCTCATCAGAATGACCAGCGTCCAGACCACCACTCAAGGTCTAGTGGAGGGGGAGAAAATATTGGTGGCTGAGCCGTGATTCGAACCAGAACGCTCAGATTCTCTCGCTTCCTAGGTGGACGCGTTACTTCTAGGCCATCACTCCACCTGTTAGTTGTATTCGTGTTTGGTTTACTGCCTTGCTGGTTTATAGAGGGGTGGCGCACTTTGTTTGGTGACAGAAAAACAGACTTTGTGTTTGTCCATCAGTTTGTCTCCTGGAGAAAGGACAGGTTTTTTTGTTTTTTTTATTGGTTTTTTTTTAAGGGGAATAACTCTGGGGTATTTGTCTCAATCAACTGGACTGCCTGATAATTATACAAATTAAATTGAAGGACCTCTTTTGTTTTTGAATGGGAATTGTTTGCTTATAAATAAAAGGGACTCTTCTATTTTTAGTTGGGTTTTTTTTTTGTTTGTTTTTTGTGCTATGAATAGAAGAGCCTCTTTTGTTTTTAATAGAAAGTGTTTGTGATAAATAGAGAGGGCATCTGTTGCTTTTCGATGGGAATCTTTTGCCATGAAAAGAAGAAGAAGATATTTTATTCCTCAAGGGGAGCTGTTTGCTGTAAATAGAAGAGCCGCTTTTTATTTGTAAATACAATTTCAGTGATCCTGTTGTGTTTTTTTGTTTTTGTTTTTGTTTTGTTTTTCAAAGCAGTTTTCAGATATATTATCAAGGATAGACAATATGTTCATGTTGTTCACTGTCTCTGGTTTTCACCCGTAAAGTGAGAACAGTTCTGTTTTTTCTATCGATACAAACCAGATGTAATCACCCATTTAAAAATGAATGAAGCTGTCGATTATTTTTGCATATGTACACATATGACAAAAGGTGACCTGCTGCAGAGTTAATTTTACGCTTTTCCTCGTCAGGTCGAGGTGTCATAACGATACTGAACTTCACAAGGATGTGCGAATGTTGCTGTGAGATTGAGCATTGCACAGGGAAGTGTTGACGATATTTTCGGTGTGGAAGAGAAAATTATTTCATTCTGGATCATGATTAGGGGTTTTGTCATGTTTTGAGTATTGCTTGTGGTGTTGATTATATCCACCAACAAATCAGCTCACAAAGAAAGCTGACTTTACCATTGCTTACTGCTTTTTTTTCTTTTCTTTCTTTCTTTTCTTGCTATGTCAGCTGTAATGATCTTCTACATCGTCGGCAAATTTTGACCAGTTTATCTGAAACAACAAAGAATTGTGACTGCTGTGAAGTGTTGACCATTTTATGTCAGCCATTCTCTGTTAAGTGTAGACCACTTTATGTCAGCTGTTTATTGTGAAGTGTTGACCAGTTTATGTCAGCCATTCTCTGGTAAGTGTAGGCCACTTTATGTCAGCTGTTTATTGTGAAGTGTTGACCAGTTTATGTCAGCCATTCTCTGTTAAGTGTAGGCCACTTTATGTCAGCTGTTTATTGTGAAATGTTGACCATTTTATATCAGCCATTCTCTGTTAAGTGTAGACCACTTTATGTCAGCTGTTTATTGTGAAGTGTTGACCAGTTTATGTCAGCCATTCTCTGTTAAGTGTAGACCACTTTATGTCAGCCGTTTATTGTGAAATGTTGACCAGTTTATATCAGCCATTCTCTGTTAAGTGTAGGCCAGTTTATGTCAGCTGTTTATTGTGAAGTGTTGACCAGTTTATGTCAGCCATTCTCTGTTAAGTGTAGGCCACTTTATGTCAGCTGTTTATTGTGAAGTGTTGACCAGTTTATGTCAGCCATTCTCTGTTAAGTGTAGGCCACTTGAAAAAAATTGAAAACAATATGTTTGGTTGTTTTGTTCCTCGTTCTCTCTGCCTGTTCATCTGCCTGTCTGTGTGTCTCTGTGTTTGTTTTTTTGTCGTTCAGTCGAGATTTAACTCAAAACTGTTCACATTGAGCAGAGAAGTCTTGTGTGGTATGTATATAATTATGTGTGTGTTTTACTTTGCATCATTCCATTGTCAGAGTTGGGGGTGTGGGGGTGACTTCACACCATGTTTGTTCATTGAGGGGGGCAGAACCCTTTTGTTGCCATGGGTTCTTTTACGTGCGCTAAGTGCATGCTGCACACGGGACCTCAGTTTATCGTCTCATCCGAATGACTAGCGTCCAGACCACCACTCAAGGTCTAATGGAGGGGGAGAAAATATCGGCGGCTGAGCCGTGATTCGAACCAGCGCCCTCAGATTATCTCGCTTCCTAGGCGGACGCGTTACCTCTAGGCCATCACTCCACATGCGGCTGGCTCCCTTTAATAGGGAGGATTGAGTGAGCTCTGTCTCTGCTTTTCGCACTTCACTAAAAACTGTTCTTTTTCAGACCTTCAGATGAGACGATAAACCGAGGTCCTGTGTGCAGCATGCACTTAGTGCATGTAAAAGAACCCATGGCAACAAAAGGGTTGTTCCTGGCAAAATTCTGTAGGAAAATCCACTTCGACAGGAAAAACAAATAAAAATGCACGCAGGAAAAAATACCAAAAAAAATGGGTGGCGCTGTAGTATAGCAACGCACTCTCCCTGGGGAGATCAGCCCGAATTTCACACAGAGAAATCTGTTGTGATAAAAAGGAATACAAATACAAATACAAAATGCTTAGGGCTCGTTTCAGTGCAAACAGCACGCCTACCTTCCGGAAATTCTGTGCTGCCACTTTCTTCTCTTTCATCGCTCTCTTTGTTTCTGTATTTTTCCTCTTTGTTGCATTTCCTTTTTTTTCTCTTCTTTTTGCACCGTTCGTTCATTCACCAAATATGTTTTTCGCTAGAGAGCCTTGAATATCTGTAAGACAGGCGCACTTGCTGAGTGGTTAAAGCATTGGACTTTCAATCTGAGGGTCCTGGGTTCGAATCTCGGTAACAGCGCCTGGT
>NC_134896.1:54960035-55015035 GCF_041734735.1 Babylonia areolata
TGGGAGTTAGTATAGAAAAGAAAAAAAAAAGGTAGAAATATAAATCAAGCTTTTCAGCCACAGGGAAGCCAGCACCAAAACCTACAGGCAAATTTCCCACATCCAGAATGACCCGGACCTGGGACAGGTTTTTCACAGACCCCCCCCCCCCCCCCCCCCCACCCCCCCCACCCCCCCTGATAGCGTTCCAGAGAGAGAAGAACCTCCGTGACTTGCGCCGCTTGTGAGGACCAGAATCAGCCACCAAACAGGTAACCCCTCCCCCCGGGGCCCAGGATGTAGCCCGGCGTGTGGCGAGGCCAAGTGTAAGACCTGTGCCCACATCGATGCCTCCACAATATATGAAATATACAATGAAGTATGCGTACTAAAAACACACAAATACCAGTACATCAGCACGCACGAATCCTCCAGCTCCAACTGCAACCCACAAACCCACACCCACTCCACCGGCACAAGACACACACACACACACACATACACGCGCGCGCGCGCATATGAATATGTGTACGTTTAAAACAGTAAAAATAAATAAAAAAAAATAAAAAGTAGAAGTAAAAACTTGGCTAAAACCTAAAAGTGAAGATAACACCGCGTGCACTCCCTCCTTCCGCGTCAAATCAGGCTAACCATTATAGTGAACAGCACGTAACACTGGATTCGGCCTGTTCCTTCCTTATGCATGGTGTGTGTGTGTGTGTGTGTGTGTGTGTGTGTGTGTGTGTGCTGTGCTGTCTGTCTGTCTGTCTCTAGTTTCCATCTCCCCCCCACCCCACCCCCGCCATCCCCCCTTCCCCACTTTCCACAGCCCCGTTTCCTCCCCCGCAGACTTTGACCTTCAGTTGGGAAGGCAAACACTGGTTGCTGGATAAATTATTCTCTGTCAGTCAAGCCAGTACTCCGCCACACAGCCAGCTTCGTTCTTTGCACGTGCATGTGTTTTTGGCACATGCGACGCGGTAAGCACACACACACACACACACACATGTTTGGGTTTGGAGCGTCGATCGTCTGCTGCTGAAGCAATCGCGCCCTCACACCACAAGACCTGTTTTATGTGCGTTTACCAAGCACCGTACACACCACTGGTATTTTTGGCTGCTCCGCGGATCTAATCTTTTCCTTCACGCGGAACACGTAAGAGACCTTCATAACTTCATTCCCGTTGAGTTGGATCTCCTTCAGTTCATTTAAAATCAAAGGATCTGTGCCCCAGTTGAGTGACTCGTGTCAAAAGTGAAACTGAAAACGGCTGGGTGGCGGCGGTCTGAACTACCGGTATTCAGGTCACAGGATGGTAAGAGTTGGCATGCACTGTGTGAAGTGTGGTCCGCCTGGGTGGCTGGGTGGGTGCCTTGTTGGCTGACCGGCCGTGCATCTTTTAGAGCAGGGAGAGAGGTGGCAGAGTGGTGAAGACGCATATCTGTCAGTTCAGAGTCTGTGAGGGTCTGGGTTCGATTCCAGGTCTCGACATTTCTCCCATGTTTGACTAAACACACACACACACACACACACACACACACACAACAACAACAACAACAACAAACAAAAACAAACAAACAAACAAAACAAAAATAAACTGAGTGTGTAGTCATTCCGATGCAACGATAAACCCGGAGGTCCCGTATCCAGCATGAACTCAGCACACTGAAAAAGAACTCATGACAACAAAAGTGTTGCCGGTCTTCTGGCAAAATTCTGTTCAAGAAATCATTTCTGATAGCTAAAATATATGTGCATGCTGCACTCAGGCCGGATTATGCTGCTCGTCAGGCATCTGCCTAGCAGATGTCAGTGGTGTTGCATATATGGATTTGACCAAACACAGTGATGCATTCTTGTGAAAGTGAAAACGGCTGTACAGCTGCCACGCATAGATTTGACCAAATGCAGTGACACACCCTTTTGAAAGTGAAAGTGGCTTTTCAGTTGCCCGATACATGGATTTGACCATACGCATTGACACCACCTTGAGAAAGTGAAAGTGGAAAGTGAAACTGGCTGTACAGCTGCCATGCACAGATCTGACCAAACGCAGTGACGTGTCCTTTAGAAAGTGAAAGTGAAAGTGGCCATACAGCTGCCATGCTCGTATTTGACTAAATGCAGTGATGTGTCCTTGAGAAAGTGAAAGTGGCCATACAGCTGCCATGCACGTATTTGACTAAACGCAGTGATGTGTCCTTGAGAAAGTGAAAGTGGCCATACAGCTGCCATGCACGTATTTGACTAAATGCAGTGATGTGTCCTTGAGAAAGTGGAAGTGGCCATACAGCTGCCATGCTTGTATTTGACTAAATGCAGTGACGTGTCCTTGAGAAAGTGAAAGTGGCCATACAGCTGCCATGCACGTATTTGACTAAATGCAGTGACGTGTCCTTGAGAAAGTGAAAGTGGCCATACAGCTGCCATGCACGTATTTGACTAAATGCAGTGACGTGTCCTTGAGAAAGTGAAAGTGGCCATTCAGCTGCCATGCACGTATTTGACTAAACGCAGTGACTCGTGCTTGAGAAAGTGGAAGTGAAAGTGAAACTGGCCTGACAGCTGCCATGCATGGATTTGACCAAACGCTTTGACACCACCTTGAGAAAGTGAAAGTGGCCGAACAGCTGCCATGCATAGATCTGACCAAACGCAGTGTGACGTGTCTTTGAGAAAGTGAAACTGGCCTTATAGCTACCATGCATGGATTTGACCAAACACAGTGACGCGTCCTTGAGAAAGTGAAAGTAAAAGTGAAACTGGCCTTATAGCTACCGTGCATGGATTTGACCAAACGCAGTGACGCGTCCTTGAGAAAGTGAAAGTAAAAGTGAAACTGGCCTTACAGCTGCCATGCATGGATTTGACCAAACGCAGTGACACCACCTTGAGAAAGTGAAAGTGAAAGTGGCCGAACAGCTGCCGCCATGCCGTCAGTGTGGCAGGCAGGCGGGTGGTTCCCGGGCGGGTGGGTGACCACAGGTACCCGACTGACGCTGGCCTGCCTGACGCTGGGGGCCGTGCTGTTCGTGGTGGGCTTCTCCACGGACTGGTGGGTGGAGACAGTGGTGTGGTCCTCCGAGCACCGCCACATGGTTTCCCTGGCCCGGGGGCTGTGGAGACACAGGGAATGCCCACCCTCAGGTTGCACCAGCCACCCCTACCACCTCCCCTCTCTGCCAGGTACGTAGGATAAGAAAAGAACAACTTAATTATCTCATTAAGAGAAATTACATCAGGTGCGGCAAAACATACGTAGACACTTATACGGCTCAACACAAAATCATGAACATGACTTAATTAAAAAGAATCAATAACATACAAGACGTTCATATAAAAACTATTGCATATAAAAAAAGAAGAAGAAGAAGATATATTCACTTGATTAAAATGTTGAAATTAACCATTACTATAAACATATTGAAATACACCAAGGCTAACATTGCATTATTATATTGCACATTAATTAAGAAAGATAATGATAACTTTATCATTACACAGTAATTATCAGTATATCGAAAGACACGGAGATTGCACAATTTTTATTGCACGTTCATCCTGGACACTGTCACGTACGTATTGTACGTGGGTAGGTTAGGTAGGGACCTCCCCCACCCCGTCCCCTCCCTTCCGGATGTGAACTCATTCATTGCCAGAATTCCTGATTGATCAGGTACCTATATGGGTAGGACGTGTCAGCCTTTGCCCTTCTCTCTTCTTCATGGGCTGCTTTCACTTTCACTGTGCTGACGGCCACAATCATCAATTTGATTTTTACGCCGTTTTTGTTGGGTTGCGATGAAAGAAAAACAAGCTACAGAAAGCGACAGACCTATTAGTGAGGATGAAAACCTAGTCCTACTCTAAGTGGGTTCTCCGGCAGGCTACTATCACTTCACTTTTCGCCCTTCCGAGCTAGCCGGTCCCTTGCTGATCTTAGACAGCAGGGCCACAAAAATAAATTTAAAAACCCCCAAAAGTATTGGGGTAAGAGAGGGGGTGGGGAGGAGGAGGGGGGCGGGGGGGGGGGGGGTTAGGGGATCTATTATCTAATTAACTACTGACTGGGGGGCACCCTAGACTTAAAGGTGTCCAAGGTGTCTGCTGCTATAGCTGTTTCAGGCAGGTTGTTCCAGTCACGTATTGTTCTGGGGAAGCTACCTCCATGCTCACTCATATACATGTACATGAGTGGCCTTTTACATTTATGACCCTTTTTACCCGGTCATGTAGGCAGCCATACTCTGTTTTCGGGGGTATTTGTCTGATCAATCCACTAAGCCTACACACTGTCTATGAATCGGAACTTACGGCAACTGATTGTATGTAGAGTGCAGGTCCTTACTTGATTTTCGGCAGAAAATGGAATGAAGGAAAAAATCTTATTTCTGATTTATCTTGATTGATTGTTGGAACATTTCATGGATGATATTATGAAATTTCATTAAAAAAAAAATTCTGTAATTTTATGCCCAGCTCGTAGGATATAACCCCACCACACACTTATAAATAGACTTTGTGGGGTTGGACCTAGCTCAATAGACTCTGTGGGATTGGACCAAGCTCTCTATCACTCTTTTATTATGCACCAAAGACACGTATCATAATTATAAGTGAACATCCAAATGCTACCTTTACTTTTTTTTTCTCTCTCATAGAACCCTCGAGAATTCCTAATTGATTATTGAGTATTTGGAGCTATGGTTATGGTGTCACCGTACATTTACTGCCTTTGAGACATATTTTACGAGTGAGAAGAAATTATCCTCATTTTCTGCCCTCGGTATGCTGAACAGATCGTTTAGTGACTGGTGACAGTTGTATTTAACAGAGAACAGTCTTCCGCACTTCTTTGAATTCTTTGCAGTTGAACAGGAAATGATATATATATCTGGGCTGCCTCAACTTTCTCTGGAAAAGGAGATGAAGTTCCCGTGTCTGTATTGAGCCATCGTGTGTTAGCATTCAGTCCTTGTGCTCTCAGTGTAAGCCTGGCAAGGCGAGAGAGACAGACAGACAGAGACAGAGAAGAGTCTTGAATTAACAATTGTATAGAAATAGTTGAGTTGCCTGACTGGCAAGTGTAGGCAAAATGAGGCTTTGTATTCAAGAGAGGCATTGAGAGCTGTCTTGAAATCACAGTTGTATGGAAATTGTTGTCTGAGTAGCAAGTGTAAACAAAATGAGTCTTTGTAGTATTCACATTGTCTTGGTTGACCATGTGTGTGGGGGTGGGTGGGGGGTGGGTGTGGGTGTGGGTGTGAATATGTATGTGTGCGTGCATGCGTGTGTGTGTGTGTGTGTGGGTGGGGGGGGGGTGAGTGTGTGTGTGTGCGTGCATGTGTGTGTGTGTGTGTATGTGAGAGCGTGTGTCAGTGTGTGTGTAAGCGTGTGTCAGTGTGTGTGTGTGTGAGTGTGGGTGTGGGTGTGGGTGTGAGTATGTATGTGTGCGTGCATGCGTGTGTGTGTGGGGGGGGGGGGGCAGGGGGGGAGTATGTGTGTGTGTGCGTGCATGTGTGTGTGTGTGTGTGTGTGTGTGAGCATGTGTCAGTGTGTGTGTGTGTAAGCGTGTGTCAGTGTGTGTAAGCGTGTGTCAGTGTGTGTGTGTGTGTGTGTGTGTGTGTGTGTGCGTGCGTGCGTGCGTGTGTATGTGTGTGAGCGTGTGTCAGTGTGTGTGTGTGTGTCAGTATGTGTGTGTAAGCGTGTTTCAGTGTGTGTGTGTGTTTGTGTGTGTGTGTGTGTGTGCGTGTGCGTGTGTAAGCGTGTGTGAGTGTGTGTGTGTGAGTGTGTGTGTGTGTGTGTGTGCGTGTGTATGTGTGTGAGCGTGTGTCAGTGTGTGTGTGTGTGTGTATGTGTGTGTGTGTGTGTGTGTGTGTGTGTGTGTGTGTGTGTGTGAGCGTGTGTCAGTGTGTGTGTGTGTGTGTCAGTGTGTGTGTGTGTGTGTGTATGCGTGCGCTCGCGCGCGCGCACTTCAATCACCCTTGCCTCTGAACCGTCAGGGTTCCACAGAACAGCCCAGGGTCTGGAGTGTGTGGGCCTCGCGGGCCTGGTGCTGTCCTACGTGCTGCTGCTCCTCTTCGGCTGTGTCAAGGCCTGTCATCGCCGGGAAACTGTCGTCTTCTTTCTCCTCTTCAGTCTGGGGGCAGGTCAGCATTGCCTCCCTTTTCTCTCTTGATTCGCTAACTCACTTCCAGTTTTGAATTCCTGGTGTCGGGGTGGGGAGTGGGAGTGGGTGGGAGAGGGAAGCAGGATCTCTTCCCTCAACAGGAACAATGTCTTCCAGCCAGAAATGCCAGAACAGCCAGGGTGTCATGCCTGTACTCATACAAGGACTTCCCCCTTGGAACGCCAGGAGAACAACCAGGTCATCACCACTCTTCAGACAGCCAGGACTTCCCCCTTGGAACGCCAGAAGAACAACCAGGACATCACCACTCTACTTAAACAATAACTTCTCCCCTGGAACGCCAGAAGAACAGCCAGCCAGGACTTCCCCCTAGGAACGCCAGAATGACCTCCCATCTGGACAGACAGCTAGGATTCCACTCCCTCAAACAACAGCACCCTCTCCAAGCCAGCGCCTGAGCGTTGAACGTCAATGACCTTAAGGGTGTACACCAACAGGTCACTAAACTCAACAACTGTTTGGGAGGGGAGGGAAGGGTGTGTGTGTGTGGGGGGGGGGGGGGGGGGGGGTGAGGGGGGGCGTAGAGCCACGGCAACATCCCTCCAATGCACACCGTTCTTGGGGATTCTTGTCAGGTGTGCTGCCTCTGACAGTCACGTTCTGGTGGTGAAAATTGTGTGAGGATGATAATGAGAGTCGTGTGATGGATGATGATGGGGATGATAGTCATGTGTGGATGATGAATGCTGTGTGATGGTGATGAGGATATGTGCTGATGATAACTGTCATATGATGATGATATGTGCTGATGATAACTGTCATATGATGATGATATATGCTGGTGATGACTGTCATGTGATGATGATGATGATGATGATGATGTTATGTGCTGGTGATTGATGTGTGGTGATGATGAAACGTGCTGGTGATGTCTGTCATGTGATGATGATGATGATGATATGTGCTGGTGATGTCTGTCATGTGATGATGATGATGATGATGATATGTGCTGATTATGAATGTCGTGTGATGATGATGATAAGTGCTGGTGTTGAATTTTGTTTGATGATGATGATGATGATATGTGCTGGTGATGATGATGATGATGATGATGATGATATGTGCTGGTGATGATGATGATGATGATATGTGCTGATTATGAATGTCGTGTGATGATGATGATAAGTGCTGGTGTTGAATTTTGTTTGATGATGATGATGATGATATGTGCTGGTGATGATGATGATGATGATGATGATGATGATGATATGCGCTGGTGATGATGATGATGATGTCATTTGCTACAGCTGGTGATATGGGTGTCGTTGTGTACACAAAATGCCCACTACAACAAAACACACTGATGACTTATACCCACCCTCCCGTTTCTGTTTGTGTGTGTGTGTGTGTGTGTGTGTGTGTGTGTGTGTGTGTGTGTGTGCAGTGATGTCCATGGTAGCTGGCTTCTGTGTCTTCACCTTGCGGTACGTCGACGAAGGGTTCGAGATGGGCTGGTCTCTGGGCGTGGCCATCGCGGGCTGCAGCCTCACCTTAGTGGCGGATGTGGTCATTGTGGCGGAGAATCCGCTAGTCCTTGTTGTGGAGAATCTGATCCGTTAGTCCTTGTTGTGGAGGAGAATCTGCTAGTCATTGTGGAGGATAATCTGATCCGCTAGTCATTGTGGAGGAGGATAATCCACTAGTCATTGTGGAGGATAATCTGATCCGCTAGTTATTGTGGAGGATAATCCACTAGTCATTGTGGAGGATAATCCACTAGTCATTGTGAAGGATAATCTGATCCACTAGTGCTGTAACCGGGTTCCCCCATCTATCTATGCTCTTTATTTATTTATTTATTTATTTTTGTGTGTGTGTGCCCCAGCATCAGGGACATCTTGTTTTCTATATATATCTTGGAGCAGTGATGATGAATGATGATGGGGGTGATGATGATGTCTCTACGTGGTGGGGGTCGGCCATTCAGACGTGGGGACTACTCGACAGGACAGGGCTGTACTACTCTTGCGATATATTCTGGCGTCAACCAGTGCCTTGACACATACAGACACCTGCAGTGATGGTCAGGAAACCTGTGCAACACTCCCCAAAGACCACATCCAGGAAGTGGATGACCCCGGCTTGACTGTGCGGTCCTCAGTCTTTCTGTAGTGAGCTCACAGCTGCACACTCAGCGCTGGGGAGGAGCTGGTCATGGGCTGAATTAATAGCGCAGCTCTGATGGGGTTGGAACCGCGCGGCGTCCTCCCCAGTCGTCAGTCTACAGCACTCACCGCTTCACCACAGTGTGTTTACTCATTTGTACGCATGGAATTTTACGTGTGAGACCTTTTATTTATTTATTTATTTATTTTATTTTATTTTTACCATACCATGCAGGCAATCATGCTATTTTTATGGGTGTGCTGATAATCATATGTATATTTTTGTTTCCATAACTCACATAACGTCGACATGGATTATGGAATCTGGAATCTTTCATTTGTATTTGTATTTGTATTTCTTTTTATCACAACAGATTTCTCTGTGTGAAATTCGGGCTGCTCTCCCCAAGGAGAGCGCGTCGCTACACTACAGCGCCACCCATTTTTTTGTGTATTTTTTCCTGCATGCAATTTTATTTGTTTTTCCTATCGCAGTGGGTTTTTCTACAGATTTTTGCCAGGAGCAACCCTTTTGTTGCCGTGGGTTCTTTTACGTGCGCTAAGTGCATGCTGCACACGGGACCTCGGTTTATCGTCTCATCCGAATGACTAGCGTCCAGACCACCACTCAAGGTCTAGTGGAGAGGGAGAAAATATCGGCGGCTGAGCCGTGATTCGAACCAGCGCGCTCAGATTCTCTCGCTTCCTAGGCGGACGCGTTACCTCTAAGCCATCACTCCACACACTCCAGATCATGTGCATATTTGATCTTCTGCATGCGTACATACACATGAAAGGGGTTCAGACACAAGTGGCTTTCCACATCTGGTGGTCTGTGAGATTGAAAAAATCGTCACTCTTAATTAACCCACCTGGTGACTTGACTGGGATTCGAACCCTGAACCCTCTTACATTGAAAGTCCAGTGCTTAACCACTGGGCTGCCGTGCACGACGTACCTTTCAATGTCCTTTTATACGCTGATGGCATGGATGGTAAAGCAGCAGTGGGTTGGACTGATGAATGTTATCTCCCCTTGTTGTCTTATTTATTTATTATTTTATTTATTTATTTATTATTATTATATTATTTATTTATTTATTATATTATATTATTATTATTATTAGTAGTAGTTTTTTGTTTTATTTTTGTTTTGTACGCTTATAGTTGACTTCATCAAGTTTTTGCGCCTTATACATATTATTATTAGTAATTGTTTTTTATGTATGTATCTATTTATTTACTTTTTTTTTCTCAAGGCCTGACTAAGCGCGTTGGGTTACGCTGCTGATCAGGCATCTGCTTGGCAGATGTGGTGTAGCGTATATGGATTTGTTCGAACGCAGTGACGCCTCCTTGAGAAACTGAAACTGAAACTATCTGCCTTTGTCTTACTTGGGAATGAAAGTTACTGTTCCTGTTTATTTCGGTTTCACGCGCCTGTTTTTTGTTTAACTTCCGTTCGGTCTTTTAGAAAATACCAGTGATTGATTTTTGATTTTTAAAATGATTTAGTCCGGAGAAGTCCTGCCCTGCAGGTATTATGTTTGTTGTTTTGCTTTGTTTTTGTAGCATTCCATGGCAAGTGCCACTTGGAACTTCCATACACCTGGTCCAAGTTTTGTTTGTTTGTTTTGTTTTGTTTATTTATGTTCTGGTGATCTTAGAAACTTGGTCTGTGTAGTCTAGTGTCGGCCAGAAAGTTTGGGTGTGTAGTCTGCTGTAGGCTGAGATTTGTTACAGTTTTACTGGGTTGTTTACCTGTTGGTGTGAAGTTGATGAAGAAAACTTTTGAATGGAAGCCGGCGAACAGTGAAGGTATCTTTATAAGGTGTATATATGTGCTAAGAACTGTGAAATGTGTCTTTTTAAAGTGTATATATGAGGCTCTTAGTGCTGCAGGTTAGTTGGCCTTTGGGAACCATCCCAACACCGACCGTCCTAAAACCCTCTTGGCCGTATGCAACTTGTGCAAGACACTCTCCACTATAATCAAATTCTCGCCCAGATGGTCAGGACAGCAGTTACCTCCTCTGCTGTTTTGACGGTCATTGTCGAACACGACTATCATACATGCGCCGGCATACTGATAATGCAGTGTAAGTGAAGAGAAAGGATGCTGCGTTGTGCAATGGTGGCAGGTTTAATATCAGGCTGCTGTCTGTCCACTCGCACCGTAGGGGGTGGAGGTGGGGGTGGGAGGGTAGGGGGTGGAATGCTGTGAGATCTTTCAGCATAAACAGTGTCACCCCAGCTTCCTGAAATCCTGGGCACCAGATTTCCTCTCTTCTATCGCTCTTTGTTTCTGCCAAGCTGTTCCATCTACCTACTTTTTTTTGTGTATATGTTCTGGAAAGCCTTGAATATTTTTTTTGTCCATTTCTGGACTTGATAATTAGGTATTCTTACGTTCATAAACAGGGAGTTCACGACAATTGTAAGGTTGTTAACTATGCGGTTTTGGCATTCTTTGAACTTTTGGACATTATTTTTGTGTGTGCCTTACTGACATATAACATTGTTGGTTTTCTTTTTTGGGGGGAGGCGGAGGGTGGGGTCTCAGAAATCTAAAAATTCCCCATACTCTGTACGCCACTGGTCAGTACAATATTCCTTTCTCTGTATCGATGGGCATCATGTTTGACAACAAACTCAATGAACCAATAAGTGACTAAGCTCTGTCAAAGCGCACACCATGAGTAACTCAAAATCAGTTATTTAACTCACTTGTGGCTGGCATTTTCCAACTTTTGATTGCTAAACTTCACAGAGTTCAAAACGCTGCAGCTGACCTTGTCTTCAAGTCTTAAAAAAAAGAAGCAATAAACAAACAAAACAAAACAAAAACAAAAAAACCTGCTGGATAAACTCCACTGCCTCCCTATCGCTTAGAGAATTGATTACAAAATTTCTTACATGTGTCTGGATACTTTTTCTGGCATATCCACTCACTTTTCTGATCTCGTGAGCACTATGTTCCCTCCCATTCATTGTTGTCTTCTGCTGCTGACTCAAGTGTTCTTTCTTCTTCTTCTTTGTTCTTCTTCGTTCGTGGGCTGCAACTCCCACATCACTAGTGTGAACACAAGCGGGCTTTTACGTGTGTGACAAGTTGTTACCCCGCCATGTAGGCCTGCCATACTCCGTGTTCGGGGTCGTGCATGCTGGGTATGTTCTTGTTTCCATAACCCACCGAACACTGACATGGATTACAGGATCTTTGATGTGAGTATTTGATCATCTGCTTGCGTATACATACGAAGGGGATTCAGGCACAAGCAGGTCTGCACATATGTTGACCTGGGAGATCAGAAAAATCTCCACCCTTTACTCACCAAGCGCCGTTACTGAGATTCAAACCCAGGACCCTCATAATGAAAGTGTAATGCTTTAACCACTCGGCCATTGTATCTGTCATGTGTTCTTTGAATCCATTCATCACAAAAGAAATTACAAGGACAGCGTGCCTTTTTTTTTCTTTCTTACCTTTGTCCTTTTACCTGGAAAAATGACATCTCAGTAATGATCTGGCCTCAATACATTTATCTGTTCACTGCCTGTTTTCATGGATGTCTAGGTATTGTATTGGCGTGTGATGTGTGTGTGTGTGTGTGTGTGTGTGATGTGTGTGTGTGTGTGTGCGCGTATGTGTGTGTGTGTGTGTGTGTGTGAATGCTAAACTACTTCACTGATACATTTCAGTTATCATGCTTTGAAGTGTCTTAATTTTTTTTTTTCTTAAATTATGGTGCCTAGTGTAAAAAAGAAAAAAGAAAAAAAAAGGTCACTTTTGTAACCACCTTTTCCCCCCTTTTTGATTGTTATTGTTCTGTGCCCCTGTGCTGGGGAGGTACAGCGTATTATAAATACCCATTATTGCCATCATCCTGCTATCAATGTATTCTGGATAACTGCAGGAGAGAGGTGAGACTGTTTCAACAGAACTCTGGTCATCGTGGAATCAGTGGGACTTATAATAATAATAATAATAATAATGGATACTTATATAGCACACTATCCAGAAATCTGCTCTAGGTGCTTTACAAAAACGCTTTTGTTAACATAAAACATCATATCTATGTTACATACACACACCAAAATGTGACTACACATGCACACGCACACACGTACACACACACACACACACACACACGCTGCATACATACATTTTAACATACATGTGTATCTAACAGCTACCCTAACACATACGCACACATAGGCAGGCACAAACTTACATAAACACACGCACACGCACACACAATACACATTCATATACATGCATGTAGTTATGTACACTTATAGCTGTTGGTATTTATTCTTTGTCGAGTTCACTGACATTAATGCTCACACTTTGTTTGAAACCAGTACACATACTCTGTGTATTCTTTGTTGATCTTGATGACATTGATGCTCACACTTGGTTTAATATCAAATATATACACACTTTGATATATTACATCATATCTATATATATGCATATAACTGTTATGCTTCCTTTGTGATTTATGTTCATAGAGTTGTCAGATATTTCATTCAAGACCTCTGGAGTGTATGTGTTGTCAGCACTTGATGTGACGGCAGTGTTTTACATGCTGTAAACTGACTGTCAACAAGACTTGTGGAGTGTATGTGTTGTCAGCACTTGATGTGACGGCAGTGTTTTACATGCTGTAAACTGTCAACAAGACTTGTGGAGTGTATGTGTTGTCAGCACTTGATGTGACGGCAGTGTTTTACATGCTGTAAACTGACTGTAAACAAGACTTGTGGAGTGTATGTGTTGTTAGCACTTGATGTGACGGCAGTGTTTTACATGCTGTAAACTGTCAACAAGACTTGTGGAGTGTATGTGTTGTCAGCACTTCATGTAACGGCAGTGTTTTACATACAGTAAACTGACTGTGAACAAGACTTCTGGCGTGTATGTGTTGTCAGCACTTGATGTGACGGCAGTGTTTTACATACAGTAAACTGACTGTGAACATAACTGGGTCTGTGTCCAGACTTGAGAGACATGGCCGCTGAGTGATCACTTCCCCCCAGGGCCTTCCAGTCACAGGTGGGAGGTTCGAATCCCAAATGTTGTGTCTGGTCAGATTTCTTTCTGTTTCTTAAGTCATGCATGTACAGACCTGCCAACATCGGATCCCCATGCAACAAAGATTTTTTAAAATGTTACAGTTCCCATAGTCCATGTAACTGCTTCAAAAGTAAAATAATGAGCAAAAAAAAAAAAAAAGTTGTGGAACTCTGAAAATGAAGTATGGCTACCTGAACATGGGTTGAATTTTGTTGTTTTTTGTTGTTGTTTGTTTTGTTTATGTCAGTGTATTGGTTCATGGGAGATTTCCCTTTTGATCTCCATCATACACACACACACACACACACACACACACACACACTGTTTCATTCCATTGAAAGTGAAAAGATATAAACTCTCACACACACATATACAACCGACACATTCTGGTGCTAGATTTACTTTATTCACATATGCAATTAGGGAAGGAAAAAAAAAAAACACCACCAACTATTCCAGGACCATAACTCGAAGGACAAACACTCCATGAAAGACATCTTCCACAGCACTTTTTAAAAGAAAATGAACTCTTCAACACCCCTCTCCACTCTCTCTCAACACCAAAACACAACAACAAAATCTGCCATGCAATCCATCCATCCTTCCCACACAGTTTGAATAGATGCCAAAGACAATAGTTATGTCTGGCTCCTTTCCTCTAGATCAGGCACAAACGAACACAATTCTGTATTTAGTGAACTGACAGACACAGTGGATTGGCTAACTAGATGAAACCAGGGGATCCACACACACACACACATACACACACATGATCACCCACGCACACACACACACACACGACTGCACTCACTGTATAATGATTATGTGATGTACAGTTCTGTACACAGCATTGAAGAAAACCAACATAACTCACACACAACTGCACTCAGTGTATACTGATTATGTAACGTACTGTTCTGTACACAGCGTGAGGAAAAAACCAACCTAACTCACACACACACACACCGTGTCATACAGACGGCTCTTCTTCTACTGCGGCTGTGGACTTCTTGTCTCCGCTGCCCTTGTTGTTCTTTCCATTGCTGGAGGTCGGCTGTAACAACAACACTGTCACTGTGCATTATTAGTATCATTATTATTATGAGCATTTACGCTTATATTAGTATCATTATTATTATGAGCATTTACGCCTACATTAGTGTCATTATTATTATGAGCATTTATGCCTAATCTAGAAAATAAACCCTGGGCGTTTACAAATACAACACGTATGTAAATATCAAAAAGAAAGAAACTGACTACAAGATACCAAACATAATCAAAAATTATTCAACCCCCCTGCGCCCCTCCCCCCCCCCACCACACACACAATACACACAAGCACACACGCACACACACACACAAGTCATAGCACACAATCGCATCTCTTACATCCACACCTTCATGGCGCAGCTTTCTACATGTGATTTGTGTTCAGTGAACTGAGAGAGAAACTACTGTCGACAGATCAACCCGATATGTTGGGAAACTGACAGATAAAGATGTTGTGCTGTCAAACTGACAGTCAGACATGTTGTGTTACCATAACCCAACTGACCGATCAATACATCGTGTTGTCAACCGATCAGTATGTCATGATACCAAATTGACTGATCAATATGTCGTGTTGTCAAACTGACCGATGAATATGTCATGTTGTCAACTGATCAATATGTCTTGTTGTCAAATTGATTGATCAATATGTCGTGTTGTCAACCGATCAATATGTCATATTTTCAACCAATCAGTATGTCCTGTTGTCAAACTGACTGATCAATATGTCGTGTTGTCAACCGATCAATATGTCGTATTGTCAACCAATCAATATGTCATGTTGTCAACCTATCAATATGTTATGTTGTCAACCCATCAATATGTCGTGTTGTCAACCCATCAATATGTTGTGTTGTCAACCCATCAATATGTCATGCTGTCAACCCATCAATATGTCGTGTTGTCAACCTATCAATATGTTATGTTGTCAACCCATCAATATGTCGTGTTGTCAACCCATCAATATGTTGTGTTGTCAACCCATCAATATGTCATGCTGTCAACCCATCAATATGTCGTGTTGTCAACTGATCAATATGTCATGTTGTCAACCCATCAATATGTCATGCTGTCAACCCATCAATATGTCGTGTTGTCAACTGATCAATATGTTGTCAATCGATCAATATGTCCTGTTGTCAAACTGACATACAAAATTCTTGTTTCTTCTCTGCCCTTAAAAAACCCCAAAAAAACGAGAGGAAGAAAAAGAAAAAAAAATCTCTTTCCATTCAGCACCAATTACCGCATCTGCCCTCCTCCCCTCACCCCCGCCCCTCACACACACACACACACACACACACACACACATACACACCCCGTCCCCCCCCCCCCATCCTGCTTACCCCTGAGGGTACTGCCTCCAGAGGGATGGTCACTGGGCCGTCGTTCTGTATGTTCACCTGCATGTACGCTCCAAACTGACCATCTGCACACACACACACACACACACGAGTCACACACACACACGAGTCACACTCACACACACACACACAGAGTTACACATACACACACACACACACACAACCCCCGACACACACACACACACACACACACACATTACTTATCAGATCTCTTTTGACTCTGATATTTCATCCAATGATCTTAAACAATGGTGCAAGAGGTTTCTTTTCATTTTTACTCAAGTCCTACATAAATCAAGCTCCACAGCATTCAGGCCAGCTTTATTACACTGGTTGTCAGTCCAGTTTAGAATATGTTCCAAAATATGTACATATGTGTGGTCTTGCTCCCTCTCTCTCTCTCTCTCTCACACACACACACACACAGAGGAACAATGAAAGTAGTGATGACTTAAGGCATGGGTGGGGTGGAGAAGGAGACGGATTTTCGTCTAAAATCACAATTGTGGATAGGCGTTAAACAAAAGAACAAACACACACACACACATTGGTATACATGAACTACAAACGCTTCTGAATCTGAATGTGCATGTTCACACTCTGATGCCTCTGTATAAGCACCTGCTTGTGTGTATGTCAGTACAAACAAGTACTTAATGTGTGGGATGATGCCAACAGTTGACTGTCGCCCCCACCTTTAATTTCCTGAGGCTTCTAGGCAGCTATGAGCTGGTGGAGAAAGGTGTTGTATAACTGCTTTTGTGTATGTCTGTATGAACAATTACCTTTCATTTTCTCAGGCTTGAAGGCAGCTCTGAGCTGGTCAAGAAAGGTGTTGTGGAACTGCTTGTGTGTATGTACGAACAAGTACCTTTAATTTTCTCAGGCTTGTAGGCAGCCCTGAGCTGGTCCAGGAAGGTGTTGTAGAACTGCTGTGACAGGTCAGGCCCCATGGCCTCATGGAAGTCCGGCTTGTTGCCCTTCAGGGTCACATTCAGCGTAAACTGCACAGCAATATTGCTGATATTATTATTGTAAACTGCACAGCAATATTGCTGTTGTCGTTATTGTGGGCCACGTTCGCCGCATGGAAGATGGTCGCATCACAAAAGACATCCTTTATGGAGAGCTCGCCACGGGGCAGAGAAGTGTCGGCCGCCCACAGCTGAGATACAAAGACGTTTGCAAACGTGACATGAAGGCACTTGAGATCAACACTGAGTCCTGGGAGGGCCTTGCAGATGACCGCAACAGATGGAGAAGCACTCTCAAGAATCAGCTACGGATTGGCAAGGACAAACTGTCAGCTGCTGCAGCAGAAAAGCGAGCTCGCAGAAAAGGGACGGCAGCCGACAGACCACCATCAGCTTACACATGTGATCGCTGCAACAGAGACTGTCTCTCTCGCATCGGTCTCTACAGTCACAGGCGATGCTGCTTGGTCCAAGCAGACAGCCCAAATAGACATTAGGTCAGATATACTCTATCCATGGTCAGCCATGACCAAAGGAGGCATACTACTACTACTACTGTCATTATTATTTTATGTGTTTTTTTTTAATTATCATTATCATGATTATTATTATTGTTATTATTACTGTTACTGTTCATTATCATCATCATCATCATTATTATTATTATCATTACTATTATAATCTTTATTAGTGTTATTGCTACTATCATCATCATTATCATTATTATCAGCATCATTATCAACATTATTATTATCAGTATTATTATTACTATTATTATCATCATCATTAATTTCATCATAATCTTCATTATCATCAGTATTTATATTATCATCATCATCATT
Source organism: Babylonia areolata (assembly GCF_041734735.1). Lineage (NCBI taxonomy): Eukaryota > Metazoa > Mollusca > Gastropoda > Neogastropoda > Buccinidae > Babylonia > Babylonia areolata. The sequence goes on from NC_134896.1 coordinate 54,977,625, forward strand.
ATTTTCATTGTTATCATGATGACACATATCACTGCTGCCTGCAGCCCAGCTGACAGCACAGGGCCACACGTCAGTGCTGAAAACGCTGTTCATCCCCATCCCATCTGACATGAAAGGAAAGAAATTTGAACACACACGATCTCACCCTGACCTACCTAACAAACACACACGACCTCACCAACATGACCTACACGCAGGATCTCACCTACACACAGGATCTTACAGGACTTCACCTACACACAGGATCTTACAGGATCTCACCTACACACAGGATCTTACAGGATCTCACCTACACACAGGATCTTACAGGACTTCACCTACACGCAGGATCTCACCTACACACAGGATCTTACAGGATCTCACCTACACACAGGATCTTACAGGACTTCACCTACACGCAGGATCTCACCTACACACAGGATCTTACAGGATCTCACCTACACGCAGGATCTCACCTACACACAGGATCTTACAGGATCTCACCTACACGCAGGATCTCACCTACACGCAGGATCTCACCTACACACAGGATCCTACAGGACTTCACCTTCAGGCAGGATCTCACCTACACACAGGATCTTACAGGACTTCACCTACACGCAGGATCTCACCTACACGCAGGATCTTACAGGACTTCACCTACACGCAGGATCTCACCTACACGCAGGATCTCACACACAGGATCTCACCTACACACAGGATCTCACCTACACACAGGATCTTACAGGATTTCACCTACACGCAGGATCTCGCCTACGTGACTAACACACAGAATCTCACCTACACACAGGATCTCACCTACACACAGGATCTCACCTACACACAGGATCTTACAGGGTCTCACCTACACACAGGATCTCACCTACACACAGGATCTTACAGGGTCTCACCTACACACAGGATCTCACATACACACAGGATCTTACAGGATCTCACCCACGCGCAGGATCTCACCTACATGACTAACACTCAGGATCTCACCTACACATAGGATCTTACAGGATCTCACCTACAACAGGATCTCACCGACTTACAGGATCTCACCTACATGACTAACACACAGAATCTCATGTACACACAGGATCTCACCTACACAGGATCTCACCTACCTGGTTGACACACATCTGCTCATCTACACATAGGATCTCACCTACAAACACAATCTCACCTACATTCAGGATTTCACCTACACGCAGGATCTCGCCTACGTGACTAACACACAGAATCTCACCTACACACAGGATCTCACCTACACACAGGATCTCACCTACATGACTGACACACAGAATCTCACCTACACATAGGATCTCACCTACACACACGATCTCACCTACATGACTGACACACAGAATCTCACCTACACACAGGATCTCACCTACCTGACTGACACACAGGATCTCAAAATCCCTGTCCGTCACACTCTTGTTCCATCGCTTGCCGCTGTCATCATCAAACAACCTCAGGTTGAGGATCTTCCGCACTCTGTGAGACACACACACCATCATCCATCAGTTTTGACACACACCACACACACCATCATTTATCAGACTGACACACACCACACACACCATCATCAGTTTTGACACACACCACACACACCATCATTTATCAGTCTGACACACACCACACACACCATCATCCATCTGTCTGACACACACCACACACACCATCATCAGTTTTGACACACACCACACACACCATCATCCATCAGTCTGACACACCATCATCCATCAGTCTGACACACACCACACACACCATCATCCATCAGTCTGACACACACCACACACACCATCATCCATCAGTCTGACACACACCAAACACACCATCATCCATCAGTCTGACACACACCACACACACCATCATCCATCAGTCTGACACACACCACACACACCATCATCCATCAGTCTGACACACACCACACACACCATCATCCATCAGTCTGACACACCACACACACCATCATCCATCAGTCTGACACACCCCATCAGTCGGACACACACCATCATCCATCAGTCTGACACACACCAAACACACCATCATCCATCAGTCTGACACACCATCATCCATCAGTCGGACACACAGCCCCTTCTGTGTGGCACACAACTTCACAGAACACTGCCCAAAGAAAGCCCTGTCTTCAAGTAACAGAAAAACTGACACAGACAAAGTGATGACAATATGTAAATGACTTGAACAAGTCGTCCAGTACTCACATGTATTCCATTTCTTTGGGGGTGTCATATCTGGAGATGCCGACCAAGACACATAACCCTTGTCCTATACTGCTGATCACCTCATCACCAACTGTAAACGACACAACAGTAACAGTTTGTCAAGGAGGCGTCAATGCCTTTGAACTTCTTCTTCTTCTGCGTTCGTGGGCTGCAACTCCCACCTTCACTCGTATGCACACGAGTGGGATTTTACGTGTATGACCGTTTTTACCCCGCCATGTAGGCAGCCATACTCCGCTTTCGGGGGTGTGCATGCTGGGTATGTTCCTGTTTCCATAACCCACCGAACGCTGACATGGATTACAGGATCTTTAACGTGTGTATTTGATCTTCTGCTTGCATATACACACGAAGGGGGTTCAGGCACTAGCAGGTCTGCACATATGTTGACCTGGGAGATCGTAAAAATCTCCACCCTTAACCCACCAGGCGCCGTCACCGTGATTCGAACCCGGGACCCTCAGATTGAAAGTCCAACGCTTTAACCACTCGGCTATTGCGCCCGTCAATGCCTTTGAACAAATCCAGGAATGCTACACCACAGATGACTGAACAGCAGCATATCTCAATGTGCTTAGTCAGGTATTGAGAGCAGACATATATTTATGTACATGGGTTCTTTTTCTTTTCCAGTGCACTAAGTGCATGCTGCACACAAGCCTCGGCTTATCAACTCATCCAAATGACTAGACATTATATTTTATTTTCCAGTCAAACTTGGGAGAAAAGGCGAGACCAGGATTCAAACCCCAGAACCTCATGGACGCTATACTGGCAGACAAGCATCTAAACCATTCTGCCACCTTCCTCCACAATGACAGAACATGCTAGTTGAAATGCTGCACACACTGCAAACTGACTGCAGTGTGGATTTTGTTCTGTCAGTAAAAATCAGATTTCCCACAGTGTGTGACTGTGTGTCATAGAACGATAAACATGCTTCCAAATGACACACAGTACACCAGGTTGTTCTTGTTGAGGACGATGTCTTGTATGGGTCATCAGGTGATTTGAAGCTGTATGCTCCTATGTGACACCAATCTAATGTACAGAAAATTTAAGTACAAGGAAGGGTGTATGGGTTTTCTTTTTTCGTTTTTTTTCCACTTGTGTTTTAAAATGCTATATCATTATTACTTTTTTAATGACGGGCGCAATAGCCGAGTGGTTAAAGCGTTGGACTGTCAATCTGAGGGTCCCGGGTTCGAATCACGGTGATGGCGCCTGGTGGGTAAAGGGTGGAGATTTTTATGATCTCCCAGGTCAACATATGTGCAGACCTGCTAGTGCCTGAACCCCCTTCGTGTGTATATGCAAGCAGAAGATCAAATATGCACGTTAAAAATCCTGTAATCCATGTCAGCGTTCGGTGGGTTATGGAAACAAGAACATACCCAGCATGCACACCCCCGAAAAAGGGAGTATGGCTGCCTACATGGTGGGGTAAAAACGGTCATACATGTAAAGGCCCACTCGCGTGCATACCAGTGAACATGGGAGTTGCAGCCAACGAACGCAGAAGAAGAATACTTTTTTATGATCTAAATGTTTTCCTTTTACCTCATGATTTATTCATATAGTAATCAAGGAAGGGGATAATGGTTATTCACTTACTTTTATTCACTTACTTTTATTTCACTTGTGTCTTAAAATGTTATGTTTTTATTACTTGAATGGTTTTCATTTAGTACCACTACCTCATGACTGGTGTGGACGGAACCATGCAGGGGATACCGGTTAATTGTTAATTTTTACATCCCACATATATATACCTGTTGATGAACAATTGAGCGAGCCTAAAGAAAATTTTCTGTTTTACTTGTTTGAGGCAGACAACAAAGTACTTTGAATGGAAATTAACAGTTCACAGTATTGCCCCCTTCTTGCATCATTCTCTTTCATGTTGCTGTTCACAACGGTCCACCATTCCAGTTTTTGAAAACCGTTTGAAGGCACTTTCCACAAATCTCAATGTGAAATTTAAGACTAAATAAATGTTTATGTACGTAGGGATTAACTTATATGATTAATAATTCATGCAAAATAAGAAAAAGTGCAAGTTCTGTCAGTCATTTTGATCAATAAAGAAGACAATTTGATCTGTCGATCATTTGATTTGTGAAAGAATCGAAAAACTTTTCTTCTTCGTCTTTTTTTTTTTATTGATGGAAAAGGTTCTGCTCACCCGACACACTTGCTTTCATCACTCTCTGAACAAGTGCTTTCATTTTCGTCTGGTTCTATGGAAACCTTTAGTTTCTGAAAAGGAAAAGTAGCATCCGGAAAGGAAACGTGAGTTCTCTCCTCATGATGAAATATTTCTTTAAGCCATAACAAAACGAAATTGTAAAAATATGAAACATCGTACTGGAGTTCATGTTCTACAATGTGAACAAAATGAGGCAGAAGATGGCCTTCTCACGAGGGGCCATGGGCAGACGAGGACGACTACAACAAACATATATTTGCTACAACTACTGCTGCTAGTGCTTTTGTTGATGCTGTTGGTGTGGCTGCTGTTGCTGCCAGTGAAAACAGAACTGGCCAAATTATGCAAAGGGAGATACGAAAATGAAAGGAACAGAACAGTCCCCGTTCCAAAGCCTGCGTACTGATCCATATATACCACACACATCTGCTCAAGAAAACAAAGGATGAGACGAATAATCCGAGGTCCGATGTCAGTGCAGCACTACGTACTTGGCGCACTACTAGAAAAGAACCAGTGACAACAAAAGGGTTGCCTGCCCCCTGGCAAAATTCTGTAGAAGAAGTCCACTCTGACAGGTACACAAATATATGCATGCACTCAAAGCCGTTGTGTCATTCAGGTGCTGGCTGCCGCTGTCAGGCATCTGCTTGGCAGATGTGGTGTAGCGTATATGGATTTGACCGAACGCAGTGACGCCTCTTTGATACTTGAAATAACCTGCAGAATATTATATGGTGCATATTTAGTGTTTTCGTGAAGCAAGTGTTTCTATTCACGAACACGGCAATTCTACCATGTGCAAACTCCGAAAGCATGGTTTGTTTGGGGAGATTTTGATTTAATGTCTATTGTTTGTGTTTCCTGTAAAAAGGTGAAATTGCGTTACATGTTTCAGAGTCAGATCCGTGTGTTTTGCCTTCGTGCACGTGTGTAGTTTGTCCTCATTTCAACACAGTGTGTACGCAGTCTGCAGTTTACAGCATTTTGCCTTGGGGACCTGACTAGATAGAACATGGCATCAGGAGCACGTTCGAACATTAAGAAAGAACCAGGGATGGACGACGAGATGGAAGCCAGGTAATGTTTCGGTTACTTTCATCATGGTTTTAATTTTTCGTTTTAAACGAGGCAAACGTTCTAAACGAGATTTATTGAAATGTGTACCTGACATAAAACGAGTGTTGCTTTCAAAAACGTAGCTTCGCTTATGTGATGTTTCATGTGAATAAGCACAGTAGCTTTATGCTAGTTTGCTAGTATTAGATTTCTTCAGTGCCTGCCGGCTTTCTACAAGTAATAGTTCAAGTATGTGCGAGTGTGTGTGTGTGTGTGTGTGTGTTAATTTTTTTGTTTTTTTTAAGTATGTTTCTGTTTATGGATGGTGGAGCCTAGGGTGTACATGAATGTGAGTGGAGAGTTGAGCCTTGATGTTTGTGAGGCTGCATGTTAGTGCATATGTGCTGTGTATATGTGTATTAGGTGACAGAAGCGATTGCAATAATTATCGCGGCATATCCCTCCTCAGCATCATTGGGAAAGTCTTCGCACGAGTAGTACTGAAGAGGCTCCAAGTACTTGCAGAGCAAGTCTACCCAGAATTGCAGTGCGGTTTCCGTGCCAACAGATCCACTATAGACATGATCTTCACCTTCAAACAACTTCAGGAGAAATGTAGGGAGCAAAGGCAGCCACTCTTCGTTGCCTTCATAGACCTCACAAAGGCTTTCGATCTTGTCAGTAGGGATGGCCTCTTCAAGATCCTTCCCAAGATCAGATGTCCACCCAAACTTCTCAGCATCATCAGATCCTTCCACGAAGACATGAAAGGCACCGTCATCTTTGATGGCTCAACATCAGCTGCCTTCAACATATGGAGTGGAGTGAAACAGGGTGGGAGCCAGGACGCAACCCTGTGTCCTGGCTCCCACCCTGTTTGGAATCTTCTTTGCTGTGATGCTGAAACACGCATTTGGTCCTGCAGCTGAAGGTATCTACCTCCGAACCAGGACAGATGGAAAGCAGTTCAACCTCTCCAGACTAAGAGCCAAGACTAAAGTCCAGCTGAGGTGCCTGCGTGACTTCCTCTTTGCAGACGACGCAGCAGTAACCGCCCACTCAGCTGAGGACCTACAGCAGCTCATGACTTGCTTCAGCGATGCCTGCCAAGACTTTGGGCTTACCATTAACTTGAAGAAAACACAGGTCATGATGTTGACTCTCCCCCAGCCATCAGCATCATTGACCATGAGCTGGATGTGGTCCACGACTTCATTTATCTGGGCTCAACTATCTCAGACACCCTCTCGCTTGACGCAGAGCTCAACAGGCACATCGGCAAGGCAGCTACCACCATGACCAGACTGACAAAGAAAGCATGTAACAACAGCAAGCTGACTGAGCACACAAAGATCAAGATCTACAGAGCCTGCGTCGTGAGCACCCTCCTGTATGGCAGTGAGTCCTGGACTTTGCGTGCCCGACAAGAGCGAAAGCTCAATGCTTTTCACATGCATAGCCTCCGACGCATTCTGAACATCACCTGGCAGGACAAGGTCCCAAACAACACTGTCCTGGAAAGAGCTGGATGCACCAGCATGTACACGCTGCTGAAACAGAGACGTATGTGCTGGCTCGGCCATGTCGTGCGCATGGACGACGGACGCATGGACGACGGACGGATCCCTAAAGACCTCCTCTATGGAGAACTTGTGCAAGGAAAACATCCCACAGGCAGACCACAGCTGTGATTCAAAGATGTGTGCAAGAGGGACCTAAAAGAACAACTGGGAAGCAACAGCCCTCGAACGGTCAGCCTGGAGACAGACTGTGCAGAAAGGTCTTTCCAAGTTTGAAGAGACACTTGCTCAGCAGCACATGGAAAAGAGAACGAGAACAACTCGACGCTGTACCAGAATAAACACCTAGAGCGCAACTCCATAGTCTTCCGAGACTGAAGGATGTCTACTATATGTGTGACACATACAAGTGTGAGTGTTCGCATGTGTGGGTGTATACAGGTTCACTGAGCGTGGCCCTTTTATTTATTTTTAAATTAAAAAAAAAATTGCAGTCATTTGTCTTCGACTGGTTCTGTTTATTATTTTGTTTATTTTTTATTCATTGCAAATGAATGATTAAGTACACTCATGTATAAAGTATGCATTTTGAGGAATTGTTTATAAATATTTCATTGTAGGTGAATGATTTATGCACTCGTGTTCAGAATCAAAGTATGCATGTTCCAGAATTGTGTCACTGTGTGAGGACCATCCGGAAGGTATTAACTCAGAAATGATGAGATCAGCCATTCCCCAGGCCTCCTCAGCACAGTGCGTCACTGTCCTCAATGCTTTGCTGAAAGCTGTGAGTGGTTGTTTGTCTTACTTTTCACCAGTGTCAGTCTTTATGTATGAGACCAGGAGTGTGTATCTTCTTAAATTAACCCTTTGAGCCCTGACCACTGCTTTACCGGTGATGGGGAGGGGTGGCATAATGCCTGGCCAACGGTTGAGTGGTGCATAAACACTTGTGTCGTGTTTTGCTGTTGGTTGACTTATATTGAAGAGCCAATCAGAAAAACCGTAATATTCTGACGTCAGCGAATGTAGTACCAACATTGCTGCACCTTTTCACTGTGTTTTGTGCATGTGCTTTGGATAAAAAAGATCGATTTCTACCATGAAGCGTGCAGAGTCTCAACCTGACATGCCTCCTTTGATCAACTGATTCTGCATGCTCAGATTCATTTTCAACATCACTATCTGTAGCAAAATCATCCAATTCGAATTCCACCTCACTATCAGAGTAACCACTGTCTTACTCTACTTCCGATAAATCATCAAGCATATCAGTTACTTATCAATTACTTGCTGCGTTGTGTACAGTTGTTTTCTCGCACGTTTTGTCCCTGATTCAAGTGTTTACACACCGCTCAACCGGTGGCTGGGCATTATGTCATTTTTCTCTGCCACCGGTAAAGCGGTGGTCAGGGCTCAGAGGGTTAATTTAAGATGTGTGTGTGTGTGTGCATGTGTGTGCATGTATGTGTCTGTGCATGTGTGTGTAGTGTGTGTGTGTGTGTGTGCACTTGTATAAGAATGCATTTGTAAGTTTTGTGGTTTGATATCACTGTCATAGATGTCAGTGTCCTTGTTGCCGTTTGTTTGGAATTAGGCCTTGGGATTTTAGGAACCTTCCTCCCCATCAGGAGGTGCTGTGTCAGAGCTGGGCCGAGCATGGACATCTCATCCACTGTTCACCAGTGATCAAGAGTTCAAGGCCCCATTCCAGCATGGTGTTGTGTAGCCTGATGTTGCATCCTTGGGAAAGGCACTTTTAGGACTTTATTTCATTTGATTTTACTCACTCCACCCAAGTGGGAATGGGTGTGCTCCTTACTTGGGTCGGGGAAAGGTTGAAGTGGTGGTAAAGAGGATTGGGCCATGCCTCCCTATGCCGTGCCCAAGACACAGTGGATATAAATATGAATTCACTGCCCTGATGGCCGGCAGTAAAAAGTTGTGGAACTTTTACCTTTTGTTAAGCTTTTTTATTTATTCAAAGTGAGTCTATGTTTTAACCCGGTGTTCGGTTGTCTCTGTGTGTGTGTCCGTGTGTCCATGTGTCTGTGTGTCCATGGTAAACTTTAACACTGACATTTTCTCTGCAAATACTTTGTCAGTTGACACCAAATTTGGCATAAAAATAGGAAAAATTCAGTTCTTTCCAGTCATCTTGTTTAAAACAATATTGCACCTCTGGGATGGGTACAAAAAAATAAAAAAAGAAGCCTAATTACATGCAAACTGCATTTACTGTTATATTTATATTTTTTGTATTCTCTAAACTTGGTACTTTGACCTCTTATTCTGACACAACAAGAGGAGTCATTATTATCATTTTTTGTTCAAACAGGAACTTCTTTTGCTAAGCATGGAAGTTTTATTTATTTTGCAAACGTTTTGTTGCAGATAGTAAAAAAGGGAAATTACTCTGTAATTAATGCTAGGGGACTTAATTTATCACAAGTGAGTCTTGAAGGCCTTGCCTCTCTTGTTTTTAATTTGTTTATTCACCACGGCCACATTGTGGAGGTTAGATGTAAAGCCTGCTGGTCCAGTGAAGAAACCAGTGAATTAATTGATGTTGTTTTAAAATAAATGACCTCAGACTGTCTTCATCTTTCTTCTGTGCTCTCTGGTTGTGTGTCTTCATTTTTTTTTTTTCCTGCCTTTTTTTTCCCCAAGTAAATTAGCTCTCTTTTTCTTTCAGCACCATTTGGGTGTGAGTTTGTCTGCTGAACATTCTGCTCTCTGGCATTTTGTTTCAGCCTCTGCTGTGTCACTGTTTCTGCCTATGGTTCTGTCCTTTTCTCTCTGTTAAATAATAAAATATCTTCTCAGATTTTTTTTTTTTTTTTTGGTGGCAGGGTCGCATCAAGGTCTTCAAGAAAAAAATTCAAGGAAAAGATGAGCTGCTGTATCGTCTTCAGGATTCTACTTCTGCCAGCAGGTGATTCCAACTGTTGTATGAGTGTGTTCCATGTCCTTCTGCCAGCAGGTGATTCCAACTGTTGTATGAGTGTGTTCCATGTCCTTCTGCCAGCAGGTGATTCCAACTGTTGTATGAGTGTGTTCCATGTCCTTGTGCCAGCAGGTGATTCCAACTGTTGTATGAGTGTGTTCCATGTCCTTCTGCCAGCAGGTGATTCCAACTGTTGTATGAGTGTGTTCCATGTCCTTCTGCCAGCAGGTGATTCCAACTGTTGTATGAGTGTGTTCCATGTCCTTCTGCCAGCAGGTGATTCCAACTGTTGTATGAGTGTGTTCCATGTCCTTCTGCCAGCAGGTGATTCCAACTGTTGTATGAGTGTGTTCCATGTCCTTCTGCCAGCAGGTGATTCCAACTGTTGTATGAGTGTGTTCCATGTCCTTGTGTGGGTGTGTATGTGGGTGTGTGTAAGGCATGTTTTGTGCTCTTTTGATGATTCATATTTCCAGTCTGTATTATTCATTTATTGTCTTTGTGAATATATTTTTTCTCATATGTTCTGTTTCGCTGTTGTATGCTCATATGATGTACTGTTGTTTATGTGTTGTTTAATGGGAGGGGCTTAGAGCCCACGACTTTGGGAGTTTGGGTCACAGTTATTTTATTTTCTAACATTTTGTATTATCAGTATCTTTATTATCATCATCATCATCATCATTATCATCATCATCATCATCATCATCATCACCATCATCAAAACACACAACTGTATAAGTTGATTGAATTTTGTATTGCTTCTATTCTAGGAGGCAACTCCCTTAAAGAATCTAATTGAAACATGTTTAAATAGTGATTTATTGTGTATGTGTTTCAGTGAGTAGCATTTGTTTTGGCATCAGACACAGGCATGCACACACGCACACACACACACACACACACACACAGTGTAAAAATATGAAAGCATCCATAATCTGGGCTGTTTTCTTTTATTATTTATTGATATCACTGTTGCTATCCAGCTACTGATTTATAATAGTTTTGCAAATATTTTGATGAAATCTGTATGTGTGTGTAATAGTGTGTGTGTAATAGTGTGTGTATAATATGTAACTGTGTACATGGTGTGCATTCATGAATGAATGTTTGTGTATATGCTCTGATGCACTGTGAATATGTGTGTGTGCATGCACATGTGTGCAGTCATGTGTGTTTGTGTGTTGTTGGCTGGCAGTGCTGTGAAAGGAGCTGACATGGAGGAGAAGCTGCTGTACCAGGTCATCGCAGACGCCGGCAACAAAGGTAAAACTCCTGCTCTGTCAGGGGGAATAAGTCTCCAGCTTGTGCTTGTTTAGCTGCAGGTGCGGTAAAGTACTAAATAGATCTGAAAACATTTCTTTTTCCTTAAGCAGCTTCTACATTATTTTCTTATTCAGCTCCATCTGGGCCCGTATTCATGGGACAAGACAATTTGCCCATGGGCAACTTGCCCACGGCTGGGTAGGGACCCATGGGTAAGCCACAGGTCCGTGGGCAAAGTCAACGTGGTATTCACAACACAATTTGCAACCCAAGGGCAGCTACCCATCACCTATTTTTAAACTGCGAGGGATTCCCCCTTGTGGGCATGCGCGCTGAACTATGGGCATGCGCGCTGAACAAATTGCAATCTCTTCCTGTCGAAAGCGAAAATGTTGAACAAAGTATCACTGAACGAGTCGAGTGGAGAGAAGAATAGGAAAAGAAATTGGACCCACGAGGAAACTATGGTACTGCTGGAGAAAATCCTCGAAAATAAACGTGTGATTGTTTCATCGCTTTCTCCGGACATTACGGCAAAAAAGAAAGCCGAAGCGTGGGAAGCGATCGCGAGCTGTGTCAGCGAGGCGTCGATCAGTTTTCATGGTCGAACCACGAAAGAGGTGCGTGAAAAATTTCACGGGTTAAAAAAAAAATATCGAAAGCGTCAACAGCAAAGGAACCAAACTGGAGCAGGAGCAGTACCCCCAGACACCTACGACCATCTCATCGAGATGATTATTGGGAAGGATTCCCATTTGATTGATGGACTCAAAAAAAGTAAGTGGCCAATGTTATGTTTATTTAATATTTGCGCGTGCTTAATTACAAGTTAAAGTTTTCAACTTAGTTTAAGTTTTGTGCGTGGCATGAGTGTCACTGGGTGTGTGTGTGTTGAGTACAGTTTTAATCAATGTATGCTCTTGAAATTTGATATCGATTTAGTTGCCAGCAGTCGACTTACATTCAGAGTGGAATCGCAGAATGAGAATGAGAATCTGAATTTGTTTCATTACAAGTATTTGTGCAAGAGTCTAGATGCTAGCAATGGTTTGCGAAGAAACCGAAGGGCTTTCCCCCAAAATTTGGATTAGAGTTAGAGATGGGGAGCTACCTACACTGTCCTTATCCTGTTATGTTTTCTTTCAGTTATTTAATTCATGTTTAGTCAATTGTGCAAATTATGTATAATCTGAAATGTGTGTGTGTGTGTGTTTGAGAATGTGTGTGTGTGTGTGCGCATCAGTCCAAGTGTGTTGGTGTGATTAATTTTTTTTCTTGTGTGTGTATGTAGATGAACTTTATATGAGGAGGTTCACGATGGCTTTCGTTTTCCAACATTGTTAATGTGTGTGTGCTTCTCTCTCGGTATATACTTTTATATATAGTTTATAAGGCGCCTGTTGTCCTTTGAGCCCTAATGAAGCACGGAAACAAAGACAAAAATTTAGCATGACAAAACCACACATTTTACCTTAACCACAAACACTTTTTATGTGGCCCTGCATGTTTAACATATTTCTTACATTTTATACTAGTTATTCATTTAATGACTGAGTGCCAATGCTCAAGGCTTTATTACATTGAGTTCATGTAATAGTTACTAAGCGTTGTATTAATTTCATATTACTAGTATCATTAGTTTTAAATTATTATTTGCAGTGAGGCAGCCACTTTCACTTTATTACAATTCTCCCTTTATAAAAAGGAGATACAGTTACGATGGGAATGAGGCGGCACATTGTGTGTTCATCTCAGTATGTGTGTAAACAAAAAGATGTCACATTGCACTGAAAAATCTACAGAACTGATTGCTGTATAACAAGGAGAGGCAAGGTAAAGTCATTTTCCACAAGCAAGGAAGCATATGGTGCATTCTATTGACTAATGTAATAATTATGTAACAATAATTGCTCCGAAAATTTGGCTGGTTTATTTTTAGTGTGTAATTGTAAGTCTGATTAACAAGTTTTTACACTAACACTAGTGTTAAATTTAGCTATATACGTTACTATGTGTTCATTGACAAGAGCCAAGAAGTTCTTGGTATTGAGGATGGGATGCGTGTGTGTGTTTCACTTTCATTAACAGTTTCAACAATGGTTATGCATGTTGATAATATTTCAGATGATGTTGGTGAGGTCATTTTTTTCCACAACGCTGAGTCAACATCTCTGTTGGCAGTGGCACCCTCTACAACTGCATGCCAGAATAAAGAAGCCACAGGTGATTACAACTCCATCATTTATGAGATGATATGCAGTTTATATCTGAGTACAGTGGAGGTATCATTATGACATAATCCTGAAACTGTTATTTGTGATGAGTTTCAACAAAGTGGCATCACTGTAATGAGATAAATCCATGTTTCAACATATATATACATACACTCTGCCACAAATGCTAAAAAAAAAATCATGACTGTGCATAATATATGCTTGACTTATGCAGTGACCCAATGTGCGTTTATTATCCTTTGGCATGCATTTCTTCACATTAACACAAACAAGTAAACTTGAAACACAAGAGTTAAAAAATTCAGCAATTTATTCAGTCCTCATAAACATAAGTGCAGAAATATGTGGTGGTATACAATGTTGTTTTATTGAAAAACAAATACACATATAATTCTTTAAACAGAATATTGGTTTTCATCACTATTCCTACCAGTAAACATACACACACAGTAGCACAATCAAACTAGGGTGATTTGAAATCAGTTACCTTATTTTGTAACATGAAGTGGGGGCATCATAACATTCAAGCAGTATTCACTGACAAGAGCAAAGAAGTTCTTGGTATTGAGGATGGGATGTGTGTGTTTCACTTTCATTAACACTTTCAACAATGATTAAGAAAGATGTTTTCCCCAATATGTCATTGTAAAAAAAATAAAATCATTATTAGTGTCATTTGTATCATTGATATTACTTGTTTGATTGTGTAAATTATATAGATCACTCAATTTTTTGTTTGTTTTGTTTTAAATGGTCCTATTGTTTTACAATGTAAGTAGATCATTCAATACTACAGGCCAAAAACATAATAATATACCATTTTAGACCTCCTTGTAATATTTTCTCTCTGCATGATAATCATGCAACGGCTGGCTCCCCTCAGCCCCCCCCCCCCCCCCACCCCCCCCCCTCTCTCTCTCTCTTCTCTCTCCTTTAAATTCAGAATGTGATTTGTGCACAGTTCTACTTCTACACTTTGTCATGGGGCTAATTATTATCAGCTTGTTTAATTCATATATTTATATGATGAACCACTTTGACAGTAGTACAAAGTAGGTAGTTCTAGAAGAAAGCTGTATGGCTAGCTTAAAGTGCCTGGTGCATATAACCATCACATGAACTGCAAGTACAACATATATTACTTACAACTGACATTTTGTGTAAAAAAATGTACATGAGTACTCAACAAATTTTCTCAGTATCATCTATACATTGGTCATATTTCTAAAGTTACTTTATAATCAAGGAATTTTTCTTTTTCAGGGGATGTCGGCGAGACTTTTGTTAAGGGAGCAACACATCAGTTGGCAGTGGCAACTTCTACAGCAGCCTGCCAGAATGACAAATCCGCAGGTGATTGAAACTTCTGCTGAACATTTCATTTTCATTGCAATTTCTTCTGATGTTGGCCCAACATTTTAATTTTATGAGTCTTGTAAAAACCACCTTAATTTTTTTCTTTAATCACTTGTTGGTTATCATCATCATTTTTATGGATGGGCAGGGCTCGTACCACTATCACCCACCTACCCTACAATCCTTAACTCTGTACACAACAAAACCGCATATGTGCAAATTAAAAAAAAAAAGGGCAAAGATACAAGTGTATGCACACAATCAGGCTCAAATTTGAAGTATCAAGTATTATTAACAATACAACTATGAAATAATTGTGACATTGCAATAACCAAAGACACAAACAAATAAAACAAAAAACTTGTGCCAGATGCTTAATACTTTTCTTTCATTACCGCCAACATTCAAAGGAACAGACTATGAGAAAAATGTTAATTTATCTTCAGCTTTACTGAGCCCTTTCTAAATCTCAAATGTCCTGGTTCAGTCAAGGATACAGATTTCTCATTTCACCACTTTTGGGGCATGGAGGATACAATTATAGAAAACAAAATTGAAACACACATCATCATTATGAACAGCAAAAATAGAAACTAAATAAACATTAACAAAGCAGTGTGCAAACACTACAATACTTCATACAACTTTGTTGAATTTTATAAATTTACTGCGATATTCTCACAAATGTACAACTGACGACTTTCTTTTCCAGGAAAAAGTGATGCAGTGCATCGGCTTCCAGCAACTGACGCTTATGCATGTACTGGGGTCACTGGCAGCCTTGAAGAACCTTCATTCTGCACACTCCCCTCCTCAGGTACATTTCTTGAAGTAACATGTTGTATAACATTAGCAATAATTATTTGATGCCAATAGCCGGATAAAAAAAACAACCCTGCAGGCGACTGTCGTTTTTTTTAGCCTGGTTGACTTAAGGATATATTGGTAAAGGAAGCGTAGAGTATAACGAAGTCAAATAGTGTCATTCAAGCTTTGGACTTCCATAGCATGTACATATCCTATTTCTCATCATTTTATATCAGCAGTAGCTAAATCTGTGCCGCTTTACATGCTCTGTTGAGATTGTAAGCTCAGGTTTGATATTTCCTCAGGCAAAAAAAAAAAAAAAAAAAATTGAAAGAAAAATTGGTGTGGCTATGGTAACCCAACCTACCCTAATTTTTAAGGCTAACCCAAACCTTTCATATGAAAACACACACACACACACACACACACACACACACACAAAATGAAATAAGATGAAATCGGAACCGGAAAGGTTGTGACAGGCGTTAGTACAGTGAAACATGCAACACACTGGGTGGTGTTGAAAATCAGCACTGGGCGATTCTGCTAGAGCCCACATCCTCCGGGTCCCCCTTTTTTCTGACCAACCTGCCCCCCCCCTCCCTCTATCATGTCTCACTTTGTCCTGAAAAAAGAAAGTTGTTTCCAACAAACCTACCCTATGGTTCTTTTGTTATTTTTCTCCATGTTACCATGACCACTGATTTTGTTAGTTTTTTTTTTGTTTTTTTTCGTTAACCGTAACCCTAACCTAACATTTCTTCAGTGGGTTGCCTCCCAAGGGCTTGAAATCGAATCTGCCTGTGGACTGTGACATGTGGTATTGTGCGATGCATTCCATGGATGTGCGAGTTGAAAGGTCATGATGAGCGTTGAGGGAGTCAACACTAAACAAGCAAAAATAAAGGTAAAGTCGGTCCATATTGTATTTTTTCTGCTTTTTTTTTAAATTTGAAAGATGCAGGTGTTACGTGTATGGTCCTTTTCATTTGTCTCACAGGTGCTGTTCCTGCTGATGGTACCTCGTACATCGTCGTTGACACGGTGAACGTTGAGATGCCTCCAGTTGTTGCAGAGAGTGTGCAGTGCCCAGACAGGCCTGTGACGCCTCTGCCATCATCTCCGCTGCACTGCTCATCCGCCACCAAGAAACGCCGGGCTGAAAGCAAGCGAATGGAAGTGAACAAAAGGAGAAAACTAAATGATTCAGCAGAAAGATCTGCTATCACAGAATATTATCAAATGCAGATTGAAAAAGAGAAGGGGGCAGAAGAAAGGGAAATACGAAAAGAAGAAAGAGAAGCAGAGAGACAAAGACAAAGAGAAGAAAGAGAAGCAGAGAGGGAAAGACAAAGGGAAGAGAGGGAAGCGGAGAGGGAAAGACAAAGAGAAGAAAGGGAAGTGGAGAGGGAAAGACAAAGGGAAGAAAGAGCAAATGACAGACATCATCAGCTGATGGAAATGGGTGCTAGAATTCTTGCTGCTTGCACTGAAATACTAAAACAGAATGTTCTGAAGTGAGGGAAATAAGAAAAGAAAATAGCCAGGAAATGTAAGGATCATAAATAGGCAATTAAATTGGTTTTCAGAAATTAGCTGTGACAATATATCACAAAATGCCAGTTGTGCTTTGAAACTTCAACATCTTTTTGTGCAAAAGTTTTTTTGAACATGTTTGAATTATTGCTAGCTAGTTCTGTTCTAAAGGGAACTAAACATGAAAACAGTATTTATTTCTTTTCATAATAATTTTCATACTCAAATCTAATTTTGCTACTCAACTTAGTTGAGATCAAACCGATTCTTTAGCTTTGGAATAGTTTTCATTGTTTGTGTGAGTGGGGGAGACATGTGAATGTGTATACATACTATTGGAGAAACAGGAAAACAATCCTAGAAACTCAAATTTTCACGCGTCTCTGATTTTTCAACTGTGACAACTGACTGACGCCTTGTTCACACAGATTGCAATTGCTTCCCACGCTTGGTTTTTTGTTTGTTGTTTTTGATTTTTGTTTTGTTTAAAATTTTTTGGCTTTTGTTTGTTTTTTGTTTCTTTACTTAGTGTCTGGAGAAAGTGATCCAAGAATCATGTGTTTGTTTTGTGGATTTTCTCTAGGAGTTCCTTGTATTTCATGAATGACAATGTATGCCTTTCCTGGCATTTGTGATTTTCAAACCTAGTCAACTTCATGTCCGATTACATGTGCAATTGTGGGTTATGTGGTATTTGTGTGAGTATGAGGGGTATGTGCGTGTACAGTATGAGAGACAGAAAGATAAACCTAGACAGTGATATCTTGTGAAAGAAATTGAAGTGAAATTATATTCCTTTTCTAGTCATTTTTTAATTTTCAAAACTAGTGTATTTTATTCCTATAATTGTGCATGTGGTATTTGTGTGAGAGTAGGGTGTATGTGTCTGTAGTGTGTGTTTGAAAAAGAGAGCTAGTTTGTTATGACCTGAAAAAAATTGAACCTGATCAGCTGTTGTGCTTGTGGTTTTGAATTTTCACAGGTCAATTTATTTTATTACCTTTGTGGGGAATTTCTCCTAAACAGTATTATCAATGGGAAATAAATTTGAAACATTCAATGTATGATTGCTTCAAGATGGTGGATTGATTATCATGTGCATGGTGTCAGTTCTCTACCTTTCCTAATTCTTTTCTTCTCTAAAATACATGCAATTTTCAAACTTTTCTTCATTTTCCGAACTTCACCTACTTTCTTTCGTGATCCCAGTTATCTTCATTTAAGATAAAATAAATATCAACGTGAGCTTTGTCCGTTTTCATGTCAGTGAGCAAATACAACACATAACTAGACGTCCATTTTGTTGCTAAAACTGGAGTAAGAACTGGATACAAAGAAAAAAAACTAACCTCAGTGACGAAAGCCACCATTGATGATTCTGTCCCTCTCCGCCTTTCCTGCAGCAAGACGTACACGTTCATTGGCCTGGAGATTTCGTTGTGGCTCTGGCACTGGCGGATCATCATTATCATTATCTTCATCATCATCATCGCTGTCAGGGTCTGGCAGGTTCAGGGACCTTGCTCGATTGTGTAACATGAGGCACACAATGATGATGTCACAGGCTTTCTCAGGGGCCACACGCAGCTTTCGCAGGCAATGCCATCGCTTCTTGGCGATGCCAATTGTGCGTTCGACGGTGGATCTTGTGGAACTGTGTCTGTTGTTGTAGTCTTGTTGCTGTTGGTTTCTGGGGTTGAGCACTGGAGTAAGCAGCCAATTGCGTAGCATATAACCACTGTCACCCAGGATGTATCCTCTGACTGGTCTAGCTGCTCCTTCAAAGGCAACAAAAAGGCCCGATTCCCGGAGCACTCTGGCATCGTGCACACTGCCAGGCCACCTTGCAGATATGGCAGTGAACATGAGGTCTGCATTGGAAACCACCTGTGGACATATGGAACCCAGATTCTATAAACGGAAATACCAAGCCATATAAATGTACTCTCATGTATTCACTTTGCAACAAAAGAGAAAAAACCAATGACATTGTAATGCTTGAATCAACACTAATCACACATAACATGTAAATATTACTGTCACAACTTAACAGCTGCTGGTAGAGCAGTAGCTGCACGATGTAATACTTCCAAGTTTTTTACTCATGAATTATTTTTAAAAAATGATAAGGTTCAACATCACCATCTATTATTAAGTAGCCATTTAATTTATACTGACAGAAATTAAATCATCTTCAATTCACATCGTATCAATTTTGTCCAAATTTCCCACCCCATTCATATCCTTTTTTTTTTCTTTAAGCAATTTTTTTATTCACCCTCTCAAATACATCACTTGTAAAATATGTATTCATTCATGAGCACAATAACACATGTACATAATGCAGAAAGTGAATAAATCTTTGCCAGGAGGGTGTTTTTTTTTTTAATGAAAAAACCCCCAAATACTATTCTTGCAAAAAGAATAATTCTATGAAGAAAAGAAAAACAACAGGAAATAAATTGAGACAAAAATAGACCAAAAATAGGGGAATGTGTACATATAGTATGACATATTATTGATTAACCGCTTATGTATCTGCATAAATTACACACACACACACACACACACACACGCCTCGGTCACACACACAGGTTTCACTCACACTCGCAGGCAGTGTACCATGCAGCATACACAACATACTCATGTCACACACACACACGCACACACACATACACACACATGCAATGTACCATGCAAGATACACAGCACAACACACACACGCACACACATGAGAGATAGATAGATAGACAGACAGATATAGATATATATACACACAACTACACACATGCAATGCACCATGCACCACGTACGACACACACACACACACACACACACACACACTAAAATACACACACACACACACACACACACACTCACACACACACCACAGGCTGACGGGACAGGTAATAAAAACTTTGTTTTTTAAATGAATCACTTACCATCACATTGATGGAATGAGTATTCCTCCTGTTCACATACTCGTGTTCATTGATCACAGGAGCTTGGATCTCCACGTGTGTCCCATCCACACACCCCACAACATGGGGAAATCCTGCGATTTCGCGGAATTTCCTTTTCTGTGTCTCTGCCTCCTCTTGATTTGG
This sequence comes from Babylonia areolata, assembly GCF_041734735.1. Lineage (NCBI taxonomy): Eukaryota > Metazoa > Mollusca > Gastropoda > Neogastropoda > Buccinidae > Babylonia > Babylonia areolata. Next base: position 54,997,900 of record NC_134896.1, read on the forward strand.
GAAGTGAACCCAGTGTGCAACATGTCTGAGAAGAGCATTTGTCACTGCAGAAATGGTGCGAGAGGCTGTCGGTTGGCTGACATTAAACAGTTCAGCACACACGTCTTGAAAGCTGCCACTGGCGTAAAAACGTAGTGTCAAACACACTTGTAGAGAAGGAGGCAGACATCCCAGTCGATTCGGATGATGAAGGTCGTTTTCGACATCGTCCACAATTTGTAAAATGTCTGCTCGCCGAAAACGATATTTTGAATAAATTTCCACGTCATCAAAATTATCCAGAGGGTTAATTCTATCTCTGAACACTCTGTTCCTCCGCAAAGCACGCCTATTTCTCCTCTCCAGCAACAACAACAAACCCGGGTCCGCCATTTTTAACCACGACAGGGCAAAGTTGCCCACGGGGGGGAGGAGCGGTAAATCTGCCCACGGTTAGGGAGGAGTGGCGGGCGGTAATTTTCATCATGAATCCCAGGGTAGCGCTACCCATGGGCAGTTTACCTCCCGTGGGCAACTTTGCCCTCGGCTGGGCGATTTGCCCATGGGTAGACCGGGCCATGAATACGGCCCCTGTCTGGAACAGTTTACCTCATGATCGCCACTCTCTTTCGTTTCCATCTTCTAAAACTGGTTTGAAAACTTATCTTTTTTGAAAACGCCTATGCATGGACTTTCCATCCCTTTCCAGTGACATTCAGGTACAAGCCATGCAAACTGTGTGTGTGTGTGTGTGTGTGTGTGTGTGTGTGTGTGTGTGTGATTAAGTAATGTAAGAGGCATAGTCTTTGAATCTGTTTTATGCTATTGAGCGTTAAATCTTTTTTTTTCTTTTTTTTTTGCCTACTTCCTTTTGTAAGTTATTGTGAATGTGTACAGATGTTTAGTGTTTATTGTAAAGCGCTTTAAGCTCCCTTTCAGGAAGGAAAGCTCTGAACAAGTATCCATTATCATCACTAATGTTATCGTTATGCAAGTATTATTAATATATCGTTATTATTATGATAATATTATTACCATTATTAAGGCACCCCATTCCATACTCTGTATTCTGTGGATCCACATCTATTTCTTGCTTGTGTGTGTGTGTGCGTGGGTGAGCATGCAGGCACACAGAGAAGTGACTGACCATGTGCAGTGTGTGTTCTCAGGGATCTGGATGAGGGACATCCGCATGAAGACCAACCTGGCTATCGCCCAGCTGAACAAGCTGCTGAAGACCATGATTAGCAAGAAACTGGTCAAGGCCGTCCAGTGTGTCAGCGTGAGTGGGCTTCACTTCTGCCTGTAAAAAAAAAAAAAAAAAAAAAAATGTATATATATATATATATTTATACATATTATTCACTCGGTCCCTTCAGCACATACAAAACTCTGCTGCCCGACTTGTTCTCGGAAGGAAAAGATCTGAGCACATCACTCCTCTTTTGCAACATCTCCATTGGCTCCCTGTCTCACACAGAATAAAGTAAGATCAGTACTCTGTCATAAATGTATTCACAAATCTGCCCCTTCCTATCTATGTGGCTGCCTTCACCTCTACACCCCATCTCGCTCTCTATGATCAGCTTCGGACCCACTCTGTTTACGCATACCCAGAATTAAATACTCCACTGTCAGCTGCCGTTCTTTCTCAGTCTCTGGACCTTGTGATTGGAATGAACTTCCTCTTTCGCTTCGTCAGGTCTCCGCACTCAGCTCTTTCAAGTCTGGCCTTAAAACCCATCTCTTTCCATGATAGCCTCCCTTCCCCTGCCTCTTCAGTTTCTCCAGTTTATAGAGTTGTGCATGCCCGTGAATGACTGGTTTTGGGGTGCTTTGATTTGTCTCTGCACAAGATTCCAATCATTATTATTATTATTGTTATTCAGTTTTTTGCTATCCCATCATCTGCAGACATTTCAAGCTTTGGGGTTACGCTGCTGGTCAGGGCATCTGCTTATAGCAGATGTGGTATAGTGTATGATGATTTGTCCGAACGTAGTAACACCTCCTTGAGTAAGTGAACTGAACTGGGGAAACATTATCTAAAAGTAAAGGTATGAAAATGATGGTCATGGATTAATTTTATCAGTCACAGGGGCACTTTCAGGCACTTCTGAAATTCACCGAAGTTTGTATCATGGTACACTGAAGAGGGGTTGGGGGTGGGGAAGCAACCCACTGAGAGGAAAAATGTACTCTATGCGCATGTGAATGAAAAATGTACTTTATGCGCATATGAATGAATAAGTGTGAGTGAGTATGTGTGTGTTTGTGTGTGTGTGTGTGTGTGTGTTTGATTTCTTGTGTGTGTGTTTGATTCTTTTGTGAGTGTGTATGTGTGTGTGTGTGTGTGTGATTTCTTTACTTAAGATAAAAGATTTTTCTTTAAATATGATATTTGATGATGGGATAAAAAAATTAAAAAAAAACCCACCAAAAACACTGGAGAGGGAAGATACACTCAAAGAATGTGTGTGTGTGTGTGTAAATGCATGTGTGTGTGTTTGTGTGTGTGTGTGTGTGTAAATGCATGTGTGTGTGTGTGTGTATGCAGGTGTGTGTCTTCATCTCTCTCTTTTCTTTGCGTGGCACTGCAGGCGGCCAGAAAGAAGGTGTACATGCTGTTTGAGCTGGAGCCTGACAGCTCCGTGACCGGCGGCACGTGGTACAGTGGTGAGACATTTGACCATGAGTTTGCCGACGTCCTCAACCAGCAGTGTTTCCGCTTCCTGGAGAAGAAGGTGGGGGGGGGGGGGGGGGGTCGGGGGGGGGGGTGTGTACTGAACTTGTGGTTGATTAAAGTGATAAAATTATACTACTACTACTTATAATCAAGTGATTTCATTTAGCAAGCAATCTCGAAGTGTGGCTCTGATGTCTTGGAGAAGAATGTCGGGGTGTGCTCTGAGTTTGTGGCTGATAATACTGCAAGTAATAATGATGATATGGTACTTGTAATAATGTGATTTCATTTAGCAAGTCATATCTAAATATGGCTCTTGAGTGCTTTACAAAACCAGCATGTGTTTCCGTGTCTTGGAGAAGAATGTGGGGTAATGCATTGAGTTTTGTGGCTGATATACTGATGTTCATAATGATAATATAATACTTGCAGTGATATGATTTCATGTAGCACCTAATCTCTAAATACAGCTCTGAATGTTTTACAAAACCGGCAGCGCTTCCATGTCTTTGAGAAGAAGTTGTGTGTGTGCAACTGAGTTTGTGGCTGATAATACTGCTACTGATAATGATAGTTATAATAATGATAATAATAATAATAATGATAACAATACATGTGATAATGTGAATTTATTTAGCACTTAATATGATCTCTAAATGCAGCTCTGAGAGCTTTACAAAACCAGCAGTACTTTCGCGTCTTCGAAAAGTGTGTTTGTGTGTGTGTGTGTGTGTGTGTGCTGAGTTTGTGGCGAATTATAATAATAGTGATAATAATTACAGTAATAATGATAATAAGAGTAATACTGTGATATAGCACAGAATCTCTAACTAGGGCTCCAAGTGCTTTAGGAAACCAGCAGTGGGGAAGAAGGCGGATGTACCCACTGAGTTTGTGGGCTGATAATGATATTGACAGTAATCATGTGAATTCATGTAGCACAGTATCTCAAAACAGGGGTCTGGGCGCTTTACAATCGCCAAAGACGTGGAACAAGCTCCCTGATAACCTTCGTCATTCTCATTCCCTCACATCTTTTAAATCTCGTCTCTAAACTCACCTTTTCCCTCAGCAGTAAGTTCAATTGTGGCAGGTCCACTTCCTTTGCGTTAGCTGTGCTTGACTATGTGTATATACATATGTATGTGTACATAACTACATGCATGTATATGAATGTGTATTGTGTGCGCGTGCGTTTATGTAAGTTTGTGCCTGCCTCTGTGTGCGTATGTGTTAGGGTGGCTGTTAGATACACATGTATTGTTAAAATGTATGTACGCAGTGTGTGTGTGTGCGTGTGTGTGTGTGTGTGTGTGTAGTCATATTTTGGTGTTTATATGTAACATAGATGTAATGTTTTATGTTAACAAAGCGTTTTTGTAAAGCACCTAGAGCAGATTTCTGGATAGTGTGCTATATAAGTATCCATTATTATTATTATTATTATTACAAATGCACGTAAAAGCCCACTCGTGTACATACGAATGACCATGGGAGTTGCAGTCCGCGAACGAAGAAGAAGGAGGAGAAAGTGAAGGTGGTGATTGATGGGCGCAATAGCTGAGTGGTTAAAGTGTTGGACTGTCAATCTGAGGGTCCCGGGTTCGAATCACGGGGACGGCGCCTGGTGGGTAAAGGGGTGGAGATTTTTACGATCTCCCAGGTCAACATATGTGCAGACCTGCCAGTGCCTGAACCCCCTTCGTGTGTATATGCAAGCAGAAGATTGAAAAACGCATGTGAAAGATCCTGTAATCCATGTCAGCGTTCGGTGGGTTATGGAAACAAGAACATACCCAGCATGCACACCCCCGGAAACGGAGTATGGCTGCCTACATGGCGGGGTAAAAACGGTCATACACGTAAAAGCCCACTCGTGTGCATACGAGTGAACGTGGGAGTTGCAGCCCACGAACGCAGAAGAAGAAGAAGGAGAAGGTGGTGACAGGCGAGTGGTGGTTGTCGTGCAGGCTGCAGTGGCGAAGGAAAGGTTCAGCGACAACGATCCCCTGTCGCAGTACAACGCGGGCCTGGCCAGCGCTAAGGAGGTCCACGACCACATCACACAGCTTGGCATCAGTGCTGTGAGTCACAGCGTTTTGTGTGTGTGTGCCACAAGGTTCTGTGCCTTGTGTTCTTCTGTGTTTGTCCTTTGTCTTGTTACACCTCTTTTTGACTCACTTGTGTAAACAAAGTGAGTCTATGTTTTAACCCGGTGTTCGGTTGTCTGTGTGTGTGTGTGTCCGTGGTAAACTTTAACATTGACATTTTCTCTGCAAATACTTTGTCAGTTGACACCAAATTTGGCATAAAAATAGGAAAAATTCAGTTCTTTCCAGTCATCTTGTTTAAAACAATATTGCACCTCTGGGATGGGCACAAAAAAAATAAAAAAGAAGCCTAATTATATGCAAACTGCATTTACTGTTATATTTATATTTTGTGTATTCTCTAAACTTGGCACTTTGACCTCGTATTCTGACACAACAACAAGAGGAGTCATTATTATCATTTTTTGTTCAAACAGGAACTTCTTTTGCTAAGCATGGAATTTTTATTTATTTTGCAAACGTTTTGGTGCAGATAGTAAAAAAGGGAAATTACTCTGTAATTAATGCTAGGGGACCTAATTTATCACAAGTGAGTCTTGAAGGCCTTGCCTCTCTTGTTTTTTCCTGTTATGCAGTAAGTTAATGTGATGTACCGCCACTGTTTAGTAATATTAAGTTTTGTGCATTGTAAAAAAACCAAAACAATTTGAATGAATATAAATATTTTGGTGAAAAAAAAAAAAAAGTAATAGAGGGACAGGTTGTGTGGGATGATGGAATCCTTTGCACTGTTTTTGTCACTGTCACAGGTAAAGCTGTCAGTGCTGTGTGGGATGATGGAATCCTTTGCACTGTTTTTGTCACTGTCACAGGTAAAGCTGTCAGTGCTTGGTGGGATGACGGAATCCTTTGCACTGTTTTTGTCACTGTCACAGGTAAAGCTGTCAGTGCTGTGTGGGATGATGGAATCCTTTGCACTGTTTTTGTCACTGTCACAGGTAAAGCTGTCAGTGCTGTGTCTGATGATGGAATCCTTTGCACTGTTTTTGTCACTGTCACAGGTAAAGCTGTCAGTGCTGTGTCTGATGATGGAATCCTTTGCACTGTTTTTGTCACTGTCACAGGTGAAGCTGTCAGTGCTGTGTGGGATGATGGAATCCTTTGCACTGTTTTTGTCACTGTCACAGGTAAAGCTGTCAGTGCTGTGTGGGATGATGGAATCCTTTGCACTGTTTTTGTCACTGTCACAGGTAAAGCTGTCAGTGCTGTGTCAGATGATGGAATCCTTTGCACTGTTTTTGTCACTGTCACAGGTAAAGCTGTCAGTGCTGTGTGGGATGATGGAATCCTTTGCACTGTTTTTGTCACTGTCACAGGTGAAGCTGTCGATGAAGGACATTGTTGACGTCCTGCGCACGTTGGTGTACGACGGGAAGGCCAAGGAGGTGTCCACAGTGTCCACAGGGTCTGCACAGGACGAGGGTGACAAGATGTATCGGGTGGCACGGCCACTGATCCAGACCACGGGACTCATGAGAGTGCCCTGCGGCTATTGTCCGGTCAGTCAGTAGTGCTATTGTCCAGTCAGTCAGTAGTGCTATTGTCCGGTCAGTCAGTAGTTGATGTTGCCTCAGTTTTAAAGTGCCCTGCGGCTATTGTCCGGTCAGTCAGTAGTTGATGTTGCCTCAGTTTTAAAGTGCCCTGCGGCTATTGTCCGGTCAGTCAGTAGTTGATGTTGCCTCAGTTTTAAGGTGCCCTGCGGCTATTGTCCGGTCAGTCAGTAGTTGATGTTGCCTCAGTTTTAAAGTGCCCTGCGGCTATTGTCCGGTCAGTCAGTAGTTGATGTTGCCTCAGTTTTAAAGTGCCCTGCGGCTATTGTCCGGTCAGTCAGTAGTTGATGTTGCCTCAGTTTTAAAGTGCCCTGCGGCTATTGTCCGGTCAGTCAGTAGTTGATGTTGCCTCAGTTTTAAAGTGCCCTGCGGCTATTGTCCGGTCAGTCAGTAGCTGATGTTGCCTCAGTTTTAAAGTGCCCTGCGGCTATTGTCCGGTCAGTCAGTAGTTGATGTTGCCTCAGTTTTAAAGTGCCCTGCGGCTATTGTCCGGTCAGTCAGTAGTTGATGTTGCCTCAGTTTTAAGGTGCCCTGCAGCTATTGTCCGGTCAGTCAGTAGTTGATGTTGCCTCAGTTTTAAAGTGCCCTGCGGCTATTGTCCGGTCAGTCAGTAGTTGATGTTGCCTCAGTTTTAAAGTGCCCTGCGGCTATTGTCCGGTCAGTCAGTAGTTGATGTTGCCTCAGTTTTAAAGTGCCCTGCGGCTATTGTCCGGTCAGTCAGTAGTTGATGTTGCCTACTTTTAAAGTGCCCTGCGGCTATTGTCCGGTCAGTCAGTAGTTGATGTTGCCTCAGTTTAAAAGTATCCTATGTAATGCTGTATGGTCAGTTAGTGGTTGATGTCGCCTCAGTTTAAAAGTGCCCTTAGGCTATTGTCCAGTCAGTACTATATTAGTTGATGTTGCCTCAGTTTTAAAGTGCCCTGCGGCTATTGTCCGGTCAGTCAGTAGTTGATGTTGCCTCAGTTTTAAAGTGCCCTGCGGCTATTGTCCGGTCAGTCAGTAGTTGATGTTGCCTCAGTTTAAAAGTATCCTATGTAATGCTGTATGGTCAGTTAGTGGTTGATGTCGCCTCAGTTTAAAAGTGCCCTTAGGCTATTGTCCAGTCAGTACTATATTAGTTGATGTTGCCTCAGTTTAAAAGTGCTGTATGGCTATTGTCCGGTCAGTTAGTAGTTGTTGGTTCAGTTTAAAAGTAGCCTTTGTAATGGAATCTGGTCAGTTAGTAGTTGATGTTGGTTCAGTTTAAAAGTAGCCTTTGTAATGGTATATGGTCAGTTAGTAGCTGATGTTGGTTCAGTTTAAAAGTAGCCTTTGTAATGGTATCTGGTCAGTTAGTAGTTGATGTTGGTTCAGTTTAAAAGTAGCCTTTGTAATGGAATCTGGTCAGTTAGTAGTTGATGTTGGTTCAGTTTAAAAGTAACCTTTGTAATGGTATCTGGTCAGTTAGTAGTTGATGTTGGTTCAGTTTAAAAGTAGCCTTTGTAATGGTATCTGGTCAGTTAGTAGTTGATGTTGGTTCAGTTTAAAAGTGCCCTGCAACTACTGTCCGGTCAGTCAGTAATTGATATTGCTTCAGTTTAAAAGTACCCTATGTAATGTTGTCCGGTCAATTAGTAGTTGATGTTGTTTCAGTTTAAAAGCACCTATGCAATGTACTGTATTTTACGTACTGCAAGGCGCTTTGCATTATAAGACACGTCCACTAAATTTTAAAGAATTAGCAATTTAAACAATACATAAGGCACAACACAGCATAGCAGCATATTCTAAGGTGCACATCAGAATGACAGATAAAAAACTGACCATGATAGGGTCAGTTACTGTCACTGCCATGGCCATGACATGTCATTGTCCTGACGTCATCATTGGAACTCTGTGCATGTTGCGTCAGTTCCATGACATGTCATTGTCCTGACGTCATCATCGGAACTCTGTGCATGTTGCGTCAGTTCCATGACATGTCATTGTCCTGACATCATCATCGGAACTCTGCATGTTGCGTCAGGTCCATGACATGTCATTGTCCTGAAATCATCATCGGAACTCTGTGCATGTTGCGTCAGGTCCATGACATGTCATTGTCCTGACATCATCATCGGAACTCTGTGCATGTTGCGTCAGTTCCATGACATGTCATTGTCATGACGTCATCATCGGAACTCTGTGCATGTTGCGTCAGGTCCATGACATGTCATTGTCCTGACATCATCATCGGAACTCTGTGCATGTTGCGTCAGGTCCATGACATGTCATTGTCCTGACATCATCATCGTCAGGTCCTCGCTTCTCTGCTCTGTCAGTCTCTGCCTTCTGGAATCCGTCCTGTCCACGCTGCCCCGAGTTAGATGTTCGTCACTTGTTTTTAATCTGATTTATTTGAAGGTTATGTTTGTGTTCATCGCTACAAACTCCGTACGGATTCTGAGGTCAACCTTAGTGTGGTCCTGATTCACAACAGTTTTGGCAGATTCTAACCATACCTCAGGCGCACTGTGTTACAAGGCACATGGACTGAGCTTGAAGGGAAAAAGTACAGCCTTACAAAAAAATTATACAAATAATGAGGTTAGGAGATATGATTAACAAACAGTAAAGAGTGGTAACTCTCTCCATTACATAAGGTACACAGTTTCAAGTCAGTGATGCTTACGCTACCGATTCAGCTAGCACACAGGTAAATAAAAGGTACATTGGAACAAACCCAGACACTTCCTCAAAAAAAGGAGGCATCGGGCCTGTCCTTATACCAGTCATTTGACATGTGCACACAGCAGCAAAGACAGAAGAAATGTGCGAACACAAATTAGCTTTTATTCAAGACTGGCATAGCCTCTTTAATCCTGAATAAGCCACACAGAACACATGGACAATACAGAACAAATACATGGTTGCCTCGGTAGTTTATCCACTGGAAATTATACAAATAATGAGGGGCCAGGAGACGATATGATTAACAAACGGTAAAGAGTGGTAACTCTCTCCATTACACAAGGTACACAACTTCAAGTTGAAGTTGTGTACCTTGTGTAATGGAGAGAGTTACCACTCTTTACTGTTTGTTAATTACAGCCTTACAGTCTGTAAAATATGGTATCCTGCCGGGCCGTTCCATCTCTTACCCCTTGACGGTTCCGCTGTCTATTTATATATTGTGTACATTATTTTAGTTGTGTTCTTTGTGATTTGATTAGTCAGTATTTTCAGGTTTACTTGGACGCTCGTGTCAGTTGATACGGTTGATGATGGTAACCATACCAAATAAAGTGGATCTAGGGGAGGCAGGGACCTGTCTAATACTATGATCACACCACCAGACAAAAGTTAAGATGGGCAGCAGGAATACCACATTTTTTTATGTTTTGTGTCTGTGATTTGAAAAACGCAACATGTTGACAGAGTTTGCTGCTTAACCCGGTTGTGTGAACCATGCACCCTGTGACTTGGGTCCCATTTCTGCCCTTTATATTCTGATGATTGTGGTGTTGCAGTGAGGAGGGTCCCATTTTCCCCATTCATATTTCAATGATTGTGATGTTGCACTGATAAGTGTCCCATTTTCCCCATTCATATTTCAATGATTGTGATGTTGCACTGATAAGTGTCCCATTTTCCCCATTTATATTTCAATGATTGTGGTGTTGCAATCATAAGTGTCCCATTTTCCCATTAATATTTCAATGATTGTGATGTTGCAATGATGAGGGTCCCATTTTCCCCATTTATATTTCAATGATTGTGATGTTGCACTGATAAGCGTCCCATTTTCCCCATTTATATTTCAGTGATTGTGATGTTGCAGTGAGGAGTGTCCCATTTTCCCCATTTATATTTCAATGATTGTGATGTTGCAATGATAAGCGTCCCATTTTCCCCATTTATATTTCAATGATTGTGATGTTGCCATGACAAGCGTCCCATTTTCCCATTTATATTTCAATGATTGTGGTGTTGCAGTTGATAGATTAGTGCTGTATTTCCCCAGTTACAGTTCAATGATTGTTGTGTTGCAATGACAAGGGTGCCATTCTCCCTATTTATATTCTAAAGATTGTGATGTTGCAGTGACGAGTGTCCCATTTTCCCCCAGTCATATTTTGATGACTGCGGTGTTTCAGTGACGAGGGCGCCATTCCCGCCATTTACATTTCGAATGATTGTGGTGTTGCAGTTGATCGACGAGTGCCGTGACGAAGGTCCCATTTCCCCTCGGACCTGCAGCTACATGAAGGAGTGGATGGAGAAAGTGGACTTCTGACGACACTCACACACCATAGTTTTTTTTTCAAGCTGGTTAAGACAGGAGACGTCGTGGCAGGACTCGTTCCAGTGCTCAGAGCTCAAGCACCTGTTTCAGCGTGGTGCTTTGTCCTTTGGAAAGGCACCTGTCTCGGCTTTTCCTCACTCCACCTCAGGAGATTCAGTTTCAGTTTCAGTAGCTGAAGGAGGCGTCACTGCGTTCGGATAAATCCATATAAATAAATAAATAAATAGATAAATCCATATAAATAAATAAATAAATAGATAAATCCATGTAAATAAATGAATAGATAAACCCATCTGCCAAGCAGATGCCTGACCAGCTGCGGAACCCAATGTGCTTAGTCAGGTCTTGAGAAAGAAAAATTTTTTTTTTAAATTAAAATAAAATAAATAAATCAATAAATACATAAAAAAGAACTACTACTATTAATAATAATATGTATAAGGCGCAGAAACTTGATGAAGTCAACTATAAGCGTACAAAAAAAAATAATAATAAAATAAGATTAAAAAATAAATAGATATATAAATAAATAACTAAATAACTAACTAACTAAATAATAATAATATAATTAAAAATAAATAAATAAATAATAATAATAATACGGGAGACACGTAGGGTTGGTGAAAGGAACGGGTGTGTCGTGCTCAAAACGTGTTCAGTTCCTGTGGATGTGTGACTGGCTCTTCTGAGTGTGGTGTGGTGTGTGTGCGAGATGTGTTCATCACTTGTTGAGGCTCTGGTGCAACTGATGTTCACTTTACTGGCTGTGAGTGAGATATGTATGGTGTGTGCAGGAATAATTATGTTTTGCCTATGTGGATAGTTGTGTGAGTGAGATAATTATGTGAAATATGTGTTGACTGTGTGGATAGCAGTTAGTGTGAGTGTGATTGGAATAATTATGTGTTGCCTATGTTGATAGCTGTGTGAGTGAGATAATTATGTAAAATATGTGTTGACTGTGTGGATAGGAGGAGTCACTGCGAGTGAGATGCGTGGAATTTGTCTTGGCCATGTGGGTAGCAGTTTAGTGTGAGTGTGACTGGAATAACGATGTGTTGCCTGTGTTGATAGTTGTTCATGTGGGTGAGATATGTGGAATATGTGATGACTGTGTGGATAGCTGTCACTTTGAGTGGGATATGTGCACTGGCGTACTTTTGTTCCGAGTCTGATGTGTGCTGGATATAATTATATTGAATAAATGTCGACAAGCAGTTTTCTGGTGGGTGTGTGTGTGTGAGCGCTCACCTTTTTTTATTATTAGGTTTGAGTTGTAATTTCTTCAGTGTGTCCTTGCACCAATGCTAAGGGATTCTGTCCCTCTTCCCTTTAACTCTCTCCATACGAACGGCGAAAGAGACGACGTTAACAGCGTTTCTCCCCAATTACCACCATCAAAATATTACAAGTGGAAGGCTCTTACACTAAAGAGGTGAATGTTGACAAAGAATACCACAATTCTGACGACGGAAGCTAAAGGTTGGGTCATTCAGACACCCACTGGACATCCGAGGGGTCTGTGTAGAGGAGAAGAGAGGACTGGCCGTACTGAGTGAGTTAACTCGGAAACAAAAAGAGAACCCATGATAACATAAAGACAAAAAGTGTATTGAAATGCTTTTTGTCACGACACATTTCCCTGTACCGTTCAGGCAGATCTGCAAGGGAGAGTATACCACAGTGCAACACCGCTCTTTTTTTTTTTTTTTTTTTTTTCTGTCTTCAACTGTCTCTCACAAAGTGGATTTTCAAACAGAACTTTGCCAGGGACAGACCCTTTCTTTGCACAGTTTATCATCTCATCCAAGAACAGCCTTCTTTCAAGTTAACTGGCCAGTCTATAACAGCCTTCTTTCAAGTTAACTGACCAGTCTATAACAGCCTTCTTTCAAGTTAACTGACCAGTCTATAACGGCCTTCTTTCAAGTTAACTGACCAGTCTATAAGTATAACAGTCTTCTTTCAAGTTAACTGACCAGTCTATAAGTATAACAGTCTTCTTTCAAGTTAACTGACCAGTCTGTAACGGCCTTCTTTCAAGTTAAATGACCAGTCTAAAACAGCCTTCTTTCAAGTTAACTGGCCAGTCTATCACAGCCTTCTTTCAAGTAAACTGACCAGTAAAACAGCCTTCTTTCAAGTTAACTGGCCAGTCTATAACAGCCTTCTTTCAAGTAAACTGACCAGTAAAACAGCCTTCTTTCAAGTTAACTGACCAGTCTGTAACGGCCTTCTTTCAAGTTAACTGACCAGTCTATAACAGCCTTCTTTCAAGTTAACTGACCAGTCTATAACAGCCTTCTTTCAAGTTAACTGACCAGTCTGTAACGGCCTTCTTTCAAGTTAACTGACCAGTCTATAACAGCCTTCTTTCAAGTTAACTGACCAGTCTATCACAGCCTTCTTTCAAGTAAACTGACCAGTAAAACAGCCTTCTTTCAAGTTAACTGGCCAGTCTATCACAGCCTTCTTTCAAGTAAACTGACCAGTAAAACAGCCTTCTTTCAAGTTAACTGGCCAGTCTATAACAGCCTTCTTTCAAGTTAACTGACCAGTCTGTAACGGCCTTCTTTCAAGTTAACTGACCAGTCTGTAACAGCCTTCTCTTTCAAGTTAACTGACCAGTCTATAACAGCCTTCTCTTTCAAGTTAACTGACCAGTCTATAACAGCCTTCTTTCAAGTTAACTGACCAGTCTATAACAGCCTTCTTTCAAGTTAACTGACCAGTCTGTAACGGCCTTCTTTCAAGTTAACTGACCAGTCTATAACAGCCTTCTTTCAAGTTAACTGACCAGTCTATAACAGCCTTCTTTCAAGTTAACTGACCAGTATATAACAGCTTTCTTTCAGGTTAACTGACCAGTCTGTAACGGCCTTCTTTAAGTTAACTGGCAAGTCTATAACGGCCTTCTTTCAAGTTAACTGACCAGTCTGTAACAGCCTTCTTTCAAGTTAACTGACCAGTCTGTAACAGCCTTCTTTCAAGTTAACTGACCAGTCTGTAACAGCCTTCTTTCAAGTTAACTGACCAGTCTGTAACGGCCTTCTTTCAAGTTAACTGACCAGTCTGTAACAGCCTTCTTTCAAGTTAACTGACCAGTCTGTAACAGCCTTCTTTCAAGTTAACTTACCAGTCTATAACGGCCTTCTTTCAAGTTAACTGACCAGTCTGTAACAGCCTTCTTTCAAGTTAAATGACCAGTCTATAACAGCCTTCTTTCAAGTTAACTGACCAGTCTATAACAGCCTTCTTTCAAGTTAACTCCATTGCAACGGAGAAAAACCATCGATTATACAGCTCTCACTTGGCTGTTGGCTCCAACTGTAAGCTTATATCAATCTGATAAAAAAAAGAAAAGAAAAAAAAGCTGAACCACTGCCGCCCTCAAATTGAAACGGACAACCGCTGAGACAAAGATGTCCATTGACCAGTACCGACCGTACCAGAATGACCTACAAGGGGTTCCCGTCAATGTGTCGTAAAAACTGAACCAGTACACACATATGGCGTGAGGAGACATCACTTTCACAGCTGAGACGTGCCGCGCGATCTCTGTAGGGAAACTCCGGTATTCTTCTTCCATTGGAGATAAAAACAACTCTCTCTCTCTCTCTCTCTCTCTCTGTGGAAGTGTGTGTGTGTGTGTGTGTGTGACTCCATGTGTGTGTGTGTGTGTGTGTGTGTGTGACTCCATGTGTGTGTGTGCGTGACTCCGCGTGTGTGTGTGTGTGTGTGTGTTTCAGCATTTGTGCGTGTGTGTGCGCGCACGGGCGTGCGCGTGAAAGTGTGTGTGTATGGTGTATGCATGCGTGTGCGTGCATGCGTGTACATTTATGCGTGTGCGTGCGCGAGCGCGTGGGTGTATATGCATGTATGCTTGTGTATAGGTGTGTCTGAGTGTGTGTGTGTATGTGTGCGTGTGCGCGCGCGTGTGATTATCTCTCTGTGTGTATGTGTGTGTGTTTGTGTGTGTGTGTGTGTGGTATATATGTGTGCGTGGGTGACTGTGTATGTGTGTGTGTACGTGAGTGTGTGTTTATGTGTGTGTGTGTGTGTGTGTGTGTGTCTGTGTGTTTGTCTGTGTGTGTGTGTGTGTGTGTGTGTAAGTCTGCGTGTGTATAGGTGAGTGAGTGGATGAGTGAGTGTATGTGTGTGTGTGTGTGTGCGCGCTTGCTTGCTTGCTTGCATGCGTGCGTGCGTGCGTGATACTTTCCGCCCTGTCCACACGTGTTAAAACAAAGAGCCTACAAAGACCAGCAAACAGTGTCTTTGTTTCCAACACAGGACCGACAGTGAGCGTGTCATTGTCACCCGGCAGCGAGGTTCGTCCCCATGATCCCTGCTGAAAGGGGAAGTGTAAGGTTGCAGCACACATACATCAGTGAGTGTTCAGTGTTACAGAGGACCACAGAAAAAAAGAAAAGAAAAAAAAAGAAAAGAGAGAAAAGAGAGAAAAAAATTAACCAAACCAAAGCAAAAAAAAACAACAACAAAAAACAAAAAAACAACAACAAAAAACCCGAACACACCCACAACACTATCTTATGGGGTTAAACACACACACACACACCGCCTCCCCCCCCTCCCCCCCACATACACACCCACGCACACATACACACCGGCACACACACACATACACACCCACGCGCGCGCGCGCGCACGCACAAACACAATTGATAGCGGTCACACACACACACACACACACACGAACGAACGGTATGTCTCTTCACCATTATCAGTACTGAAAATAAATGACACCGTCCCTTCTTAACACGAAACTGCGATAAGGCACAGCTCACAGGTCATGACTATTCTGTCTGTCAGTCCGTCTGTCTGTCTGTCTGTCTGTCTGTCTCTCTAAAATACAGTGTATGTATACATACATACAGAGAGAGAGAGAGAGGACAACTGGGAAAAGACGATTCAAAATGAAAGAAAGAAAGAAAGAAAGCACAAGGCTTTCAAAGCACCATACAAAAAAAAGCAAGAGAAAAAAAAATGGGAAAAATAGAAGATGGGATTCCCCCCCAACACTCCCCCCCCCCCCCCCACACACACACAAAAAGGCACCACTGAACACCACCGAAGTGACTCAGCAGCAGTGCAGGGTCTCCTCTGGTGTGTGGCCTCCTGGCGCGACCTAACATCGACGGTTGGTTCCCTGTGGACTGCTGGCTCTGGGACTGCGACAGACGAACCCGGGTGTGGCCGTCGTGTATGGGGGGGGGGGGGGGGGGGGGGGGTCTCGGAATGAGTGACGTGGGAGTGATGCCAATGAAACGGTGCAGATGATGGGGCAGCAGCACAAAAAAAAGAAAAAAAAAGGAAAAAAAAAAAGGAGTGGATAGAAACAGTTTTTGTTTTTGTCAATAAAAAAAATAACAAGTACAGCTGACATCAACAGCAACAGCAGCAGCATCAGCAGCAGTAACAACAACAACAACAAGAAAAATAAGAATCCTTTCCCTGCATTTCTTTCTTCCTTCCCCCCCCCCCCCCCCCCCTCCCCCACTCCCTCCCTCTCCCTTACCGTGATTCTGTTGTGAATAACAACAGCGGCAGAAACAATAATAATAATAATAATAATGGTATTTATATAGCGCTGGATCTTGTGCAGAGACAAATCAAAGCGCTTTCGCACCAGTCATCCACACGCATGCATAACTCTAAAACTGGAGAAACTAAAGACAAGTGAAGAGGCAGGGAAGGGAGGCTATTTTGGGAAGAGGTGGGTTTTTAGGCCAGGCTTGAAAGAGTGTGGGGGAGGGAGTGTAGGGGGAGGGGGAGGGAGTGTGGTGGGGGGAGGGGGAGGGGGAGGGAAAAAAGAAATGCAGGGAAAGGATTCTTATTTTTCTGATGAACAGACTATAAATAAATAAACGAAGGAACCCTTCGCCATGTCACACCACTCCCCCTGTTTGACAGGGGGGGGGGGGGGGGGGAGGGCAAATGTACAAACTAAACTTGCACGCTTCAGAACAGATAAACTGATCCTTAATGTGGTGGCAACGCAGGCTTTCCAGGACTCAAAGGAATGAACGGAAATGCAGCTAGCGCTGGTGGAACAATTTCAAACTACCCTTCCCTCCACACCCCTGGTTTGTGTGTGTGTGCGTGCGTGTGCGTGCGTGTGTGTGTGTGTGTGTGTGTGTGTGTGTGTGTGTGTGCCCCGCCACCTCCCACCCCCTACCCCCCTCTCCCCTACCTGCTGTTTTTTGTGGAAGGGGGTTGGGGGGGGGGGGGTTGGGGGGCGGGGTCTCCAAATGTGGTGCAGCGTATACCGATCAGCCCGCACGCTTTCCCACACCTCCTTGAAACTGAAACTGAAAACTGAAACTGAAAACCACTGATGGGTTTTACCTTGGGGGGTCATTATGGGCTAGCTGCGCTTCACCCCCGGTTCTTCTTTTTTTTTTTTAAGCTAGTCAATCAAGATGAACACCCCCCCACCCCCACCCCCACCCCCACCCCCACCCCCACACACACCTAGTTAAATATATGTATTTGTATTTCTTTTTATCACAGCAGATTTCTCTGAGT
>NC_134896.1:55025035-55027535 GCF_041734735.1 Babylonia areolata
GAAATAACAAATGATTTAGAACTAATGAGTCACTTTCTCCCTGTCTCTTCCTCCACTCCACTATCTGTTCAGGTATGTGTCATTCCTCACATGTTAGCCATTAATTCTCTCTCTCACTCTCATTTTTCACCGTCTTTATGCTCAAATGCGTGAGCACATGATGCCCTTTCTCACCCACAGACCCGTATGACACACACACACACACACACACACACACACACACACACACACACACACACACACACACACACACACACACACACACACACATTATATTGTATTATTACTGTCAAACAGACAGACAACGGACACAACAGACGTGTGTATAGTAGCTGGGTCAAGAGCATTTTAATCAGTTGGTCAGAGTCTCAGATAGTCCGCTTGGAAGTGAAGGTCGAAACAAAAAATAGATTACCGGAGAAGTGGAACAGAGCTTTGCTTGGAAGGAAACCTTGTGTCAGCCGGTGACTGATGATGGACACACAAATTATATAAAATCAAAACGTTAATACAAATTTACACACTTGCACGCGCGCGCACACACAGAGACACACACACAGAGGCACAGACAGACAGACAGACACACACACACACACACACACACACACACACACACACACACACACACGTACACGTGCACGTGCACGTACACACAAGCATTTTCGCGTGTATCCAAAAGCTTTGGAGATGTGGTTGTATTTAGACGCGTGTTCGTGCGCACCTGAGAGAGAGAGAGAGAGAGAGAGAGAGAGAGAGAGAACACTGAACACTGAAATGTTTAATGTCACTAGCTGAAAAGCTCTAGTGACATAGTAGGTACAAATCAGAAGAGATGGTGCAAAAGAGATAAAATGGAACAGAAAGGAAAAAAACAGAATTGGAACAACATAAACTAATAAGAGATTTGCGACACTTTGGCATTTTGTCACAATGCACAGAAAACATGGTACATATAAATCATATAATAAATATTTACGCACAGAGAGAGAGAGAGAGAGAGAGAGAGAGAGAGAGAGAGAGAGAATATTGAAATGAATTCAATTGGACTGAAAACTGAACTGAATAAATTTCAACTTCTGAGGGTGATAGAGTAAGCAAGACAATGCTTTTTTTTTCTCCATCCAGCCCTCGTGGGGGAAACAGTAAAACTAACAATGGATCTGTGATATTTGAATCACAAATCACTTTAAAACTTGTGTTTGATGTGGCTAGATTCACACACACGCACACACATAAGAGAGCGAGAGAGAGAGAGAGAGAGAGAGAGGTGGAGGAGGAGGAGGAAGTAGGTATATGTCTGTGTTTGTACACTTATCTGACTGTCCCACCCGATTCGCCTTGCCTGGAGCTGGGTGGGAAAAAACACTTATATTGACCTGTTACACGTACAACTATTTCATTTTCCTGCTGTTAATAAAACATATTACTTTCGTTCGTTCTCTCCACTTTCTCTTATCTATCACATCCCCGTTTCTCTTTCTCGTTCTCTCTGCAGTGACCCGCAATTTAACTCACTCAGTACGGCCAGTCCTCTCTTCTCCTCTACACAGACCCCTCGGATGTCCAGTGGGTGTCTGAATGACCCAACCTTTAGCTTCCGTCGTCAGAATTGTGGTATTCTTTGTCAACATGCACGTCTTCAGTGTAAGAGCCTTCCTCTTGCAATATTTTGATGATGGTAATTGGGTTGAAACGCTGTTAACGTCGTCTCTTTCGCCGTTCGTATGGAAAGAGTTAAATTGCCGTCAGTAGTGTATTGGTGGCTCGCGCTCTGTCTCTGTCCAATGTCCTGCCCTAACAGACCTGGAGTTAGATTTATCCCGAAGAAACGTTATACATATCCATGTCTGTTTAGATTATGTTTATTGATGTAATCGACTGATAATGAAACTACGTGCAGTCTGGCTTTGTATTTATTTAGAGCACTTCAACTGATAAAAACACTTGTATCATAATTGTTGTGGAATCTGGTTATGGTTATTGTGTTTACATAGTTGTAGTGACGGATGTTAAACTCTATTATTGCCCACTGTTCATATGGGGCTATGGTCTTAAATGAATGAATCATCCGAATCAGAATCGGTCTCTTTCCCCCACCCTTCTTTCTGTGACTCTCTTTCTCTAAGTCTCCCATCTCTCTCTCCTCCTCTTCCTTTTCCTTCTTCTTCTCCTTGTTAAGACATGAGCTCTGTTTGAGAACTGAGGCCAACACATATGTGATAGGACTCTTCATGCCGACACGGTTCTAACGTTTGGCGTGTGGGGGACTGTGCAAACGGACCTATGCAAACTGTACAACAATCACTCAACCCCTCCCCCTCTCCCGCCCACACACAACCCCGTTCCTAGTTAGCCTCCACCTTCCCCAGTTTACAACCCTCCATCTTGTCCACCCTTCCCTGCTTCCCCCCCCCCCCCGGTCCCCCTTTCCCCCTCCCCTCCCCCAGTAATGACTGTCGCACGCCCTGCTGAGTTGTCCCCCGAAAGGAAGCCGTGTAAT
>NC_134896.1:55032535-55037535 GCF_041734735.1 Babylonia areolata
TCTGTGTGTCTGTCTCTGTCTGTCTCTGTGTGTCTGTCTCTCTCTGTGTGTGTGTGTGTCTGTCTGTCTCTGTCTCTGTGTGTGTGTCTGTCTCTGTGTGTCTCTGTGTGTCTGTCTCTGTCTCTGTGTGTCTCTGTCTGCCTCTGTCTGTCTCTGTGTGTCTGTCTCTGTCTCTCTGTGTGTGTCTCTGTCTCTGTGTGTCTCTGTTTCTGTGTGTCTGTCTCTGTCTCTGTGTGTGTGTCTGTCTCTGTGTGTCTGTCTCTGTCTCTGTGTGTATCTGTCTCTGTCTCTATGTGTGCGTCTGTCTCTGTCTCTCTGTGTGTGTCTGTCTCTGTCTGTCTCTGTGTGTATGTCTCTGTCTGTCTCTGTCTGTGTCTGTCTCTGTGTCTCTGTCTGCCTCTGTGTGTCTGTCCACCATTTGGTTTGTCTGCCTGTCTGTCTTTCTCAAGGATGCTCATACACTCTCATTTTGAATCATGCAAAACTTTGCCCCTAAAATGATTGCTTTACCACTTCCACAGTGGGGGTTATCTACCGCTAGTTTTGATGTTCAAGACAGTGATATGAAAAGGATGTGTAGCCTAATTGTATTGTATTACTCTTTGTCGCAGCATATTTCTGTGTGTGAAATGATAATTATTATACGTTGGGTATTCTGTTAAATAATGTAAATAATTATTATTGTCCTTAAACATGTTGAACATTTACACTGATGTCTTGTCCTGCAGAATTCGGGGAGCTCTCAAGAACTGACTGGAGCGTTGTCTATGCCTAGGTCAGAAATCTGTCCACCACCCCTTGTTTTTTAAGCATATGTGCTGTAGCGTATATGGATCAGTCCGCACGCTTTGCCGCCTCCTTGGAATAGAAACTGACACGCATCATCTCACTGTGTCTGGAAGCAAATGTTTCTTGAGGTGTAGTGTGGATGTTGGGTTTGTTCGTATCTCCGTTCCCTCCGGACACAGCGAGAAGGGTTACATGATCTTTTACATAAATCTGTTTTTATCTTTTGCTTGTGTATACACACACAGGGGGTCAAAGCACTAGGTCTTGACATCTCTGTTAACTCACTCAGTACGGCCAGTCCTCTCTTCTCCTCTACATAGACCCCTCGGATGTCCAGTGGGTGTCTGAATGACCCAACCTTTAGCTTCCGTCGTAAGAATTGTGGTATTCTTTGTCAACATTCACCTCTTCAGTATAAGAGGCTTCCTCTTGCAATATTTTGATGTTGGTAATTGGGGTGAAACGCTGTTAACGTCGTCTCTTTCGCCGTTCGTATGGAGAGAGTTAACCTGGGTGGTCGGAAAATTACCTCCGCCCTTCACTCACCAGGCGCCAGGATTGCTCCCTGGACCCTCAGATCGAAAGTCCAACATTAACCACTCAGACATTGCGGTCTCTGACACAGGGTTAAAACAAACAACACTTCAAGGTTCGGACTGTGGAGACTCTGCCCTGTTCTCCTTGGCATTGAGAAGTTGTGCACACACGTGTGACCACTCCCCCACCCCACCCCCATCCCCACGCCCCCTTAACTCGCTTGTGTCAGTGTGCAGGAACCCTGGGTCGTTTGGCTTCCATGAAAAGTGTCAGGATGTTGTCACACCCACTGGATTTTAATCTCCTGTTTCACCATTCTGCCTGAAATAATGACACAGTTTCCAGTTTCAGTTGTTTGCTAAAGGAGCAAAGCGTTCGGGCAAATCCATACACGCTACACAACTTCTGCAAGGCAGATGTCTGACCAGCAGCATGATTCAGCACGCTGAGTTAGGCCTTGAGTGCATGTGTATATATTTGTGTACCTGAGTAGATTTCTTCTACATAATTTTGCCAGGGGACATTCTCGTTGCTGTGACTTCTTTTCCAGTGCGCCAGGTGCGTGCTGCACGCGGAACCTCGGTTTATCGTTTCATCCGAATGACTGCAAGCTCAGCTTGATTTTCCATTGAGTCATATCGGGGAGAAAGGGATTCGAACCCAGACCCTCACGGACTCTGTAATGGCAGATAAGCGTCTTAATCATTCTGCCACCTTCCTCGCTAACGACACACATTCAGTTGTGTGTGGAGACGACGGAAGGGCCTTGATCTTTGAAGAAGTACAGGTTGGTTTGGGGCAAACATGGGAAACGTGGGTTCGTTCTTTAGTTTAGAGTCTTTCCACTATCAGTGATATTAGGCGATTAAAGGGGAAAAAAATGGGAGGGGGGAAGGAGGGGGGGGGCATGGGAAAGAGGAAGACAGAAAAGGTAGAAAACTATCAAGAAATGCAATTAGATTAATTAGATTTAACAGCAACATTTCAATTATGATAATAATAACTTAAAACTATTACACAATTCTGAAGTACATGAAAGGAATGTAGAAATAGGGCTATGAACTGATGCCTGTGAAAGTTCGACCATAAGAACCTCGTCAGAAATAACTTTCCAAAAATCATCTGCAGATTTGTTATTCTCTTTGAAATACTTAGGCGAGAAGATAGGTAACTGCTGACAGTGAAACAAACAATGATGCAAGCGTTATACACTGGCAATGTTTCGGGTTATTAGTTCTGCCAGTAAAGACTTTTTGACAACGTTGGAGGAAAGTGTTAAAGAGAGGAGAAAAAATAATAATTTGAAAGAATATTGTTCAGATCAATAATCACCCTGGAGCACCCTTGCTGTTCGTATGGAACATCCATTTTCCCTGTTTGATACAACTTTTATGACAGTGCATTTTTCAGATTTGTCTCTGTTCAGACAGTTCGTCTGGCTTATAAAATAATAATAATGATAGTGATAATAATAATAATAATATTTTTTAAACCTAGACGGCGCCAATCCGCACGAAGTCTTGAACACTAACAGCGTTCGACAACAAAAAGAATGTGTCATGTGCCCCCCGCCCTGCCCCCCCCCCCCCCTCCGTTTGCTCCCCCTACCTCCCTCCCACACCCATTCTCTCATAACAATCCACCCCACCCGACCCCTTTTTTTCCTTCTTGTTAAAAAGTAAAATAAAAAGAGGGAAGGACATTGCATTTTGCCAGTCTGATTCAGAACAGATCGTACAACTCTGGCTGCATTGTCCTCTGCCACTTCGCCTTGAAAAGACGAGAAGGAAAGGCAGTGTGTGTGTGTGTGTGTGTGTGTGTGTGTGTGTGTGTGTGTGTGTGAGCGCGCGCGCGTCCATGTGAGTGCGTACGTGCTCACGTGTGTTCGTGCACACATACACACACCCTCTCATTCATTCTCTCTCTCTCTTTTTCTCTCTCTCTCGCACGCACGCACGCACGCAAACACACACACACGCACGCGCGCGCGCGCGCTCACACCACGTGGACACAGCACAATACGGTTTCCAATCAAGTCGGAAATGATGACTGTACGATTTGCCCATTTGTCTGTCTGTCTGTCTGTCTGTCTGTCTCTTTCTCTGTTTCTTGGAACAGCCACAAACGTGAAATGTACAAATGGAGTTCAGCCTTCAGGGAGAAGTTGATGATGATTGATGATGATGGCAACCATTACATGCGCGCGAGTGAGAGAGACAGAGATCAAAGGGGGTGGTGGGGGTAAGAGATTTTACTTTATCTTTTAATGTGTATATGTACATGTGAGTCTCTCTCTCTCTCTCTCTCTCTCTGTCTGTCTGCCTGCCTGCCTGGCAGTCTCTCTCTCTTTCTGTCTGTCTGTCTGTCTCTATCTCTCTGTCTCTCTCTATCTGTGTGTGTGTGTGTGTGTGTGTGTGTGTGTGTGTGTGTGTGCGTGTGTGTGTGGGGGGGATAGGGTGGGGGAGAGGGCGAGGTGGAGCGGCGGGAGGGTGGTGGTGTCATGGGTCGTGACGGGAATCAGCCCAGACCCCGTGACATAACGGACACACGTCACTCCTCAGCGAACACACACACACGTCTGGGTGAAGAAGCACGGCTCGGGGACGCCCGAAGGAGTGGTGGGGTGGCCGCCTTGGGCCGTCAGTGTCCCATCCAATCCCACAGACGTCTGGTAAATGAAGGGCGGTGGTCCCATCCATCAGTCATTGAGTGCCTCTCTCTGTCTCTCTCTCTGTCTCTGTCTCTCTCTCTCTCTATCTGTCACACACACACACACACACACACACACACACACACCCCGCAGGGCTCAGCGGCGAAGGGAGAGAACTGATCATTCACCACGCTGTGAGAAGCGGAAGTGAGGACGGGTGATCAATCTTGACACATCACCCAAACTCCTAACAGGAAGTGTTCTGTGCAGACAAGATAATTACAGCTTGACATACGTTTGTCACCTTTTTATTTTATTTTCTAGGACCGTTGTTGAAAACAATATACACATGTTAGCAGACACACTCACACCCCTACAATATATAAATTAATGGATATATACTCCTGAGACATGGGAAACACACACACGCACACACACACACACACACACACACATACACACACACACATATATATGGCGCACGCGCAAGCGCACGTGAGAACGAAAAAGTGTTTCAGTATGGTCGCTCCTATCTTTTTGTTCAGTTCGCAAAATTGTTATCCCACGTAGGTAGGACTGTCAAGATGGTAACGAGCCTCTTAAGACTATGTCTTTAAAACCGATCAGAGAGACAGTCCTCTGAATATCAGGAATAATCTGCACTCTCTCTCTCTCTCTCTCTCTCTCTCTCTCACACACACACACACACACACACACACACACACACACACACACACACACACACACACACGGGAGCGCGCGCTCGCACACGAACGCATGCACACATTAGAACAAAAGGGTGTTTACATCAGATTTTTTTTCTCCGAAGTGCGTGAAATTATTTATCCCCTCATAAGTGAGTCTACCAAAATGCTGACAAGCTGCTTTTGTCTACTTGTCAAAACCGATCAGAGAGGCTTGTGTATATCTGGAATAATCTGCTTTCAAACTTAGGCCATTATCGTCTTCGTTGGAAATTGAAGCGTTCCTGAGCACCAGGAATACTATTGTAGGATAGTCTGTA
>NC_134896.1:55042535-55047535 GCF_041734735.1 Babylonia areolata
TGGTCAGTTCCACACTACACACAGTTAGCAGCGGGTTACGACCATACTAGGCTCTTCCGTCCATCCGAGCAATGCAACTGGTTCCAGGAGGTTAAGGATTTAATAACAGATGAGTTTTTACTTGGTGGTGTTTGTTCGTTTCTGTCGTGTCCCAAACAAGCACTTTTAGGGGAAAAATACAAACAAACAAACAGAAAGAAAAGAAAAGAAAAGAAAGAAAAAAAAAGAAAAGTTACCTGTGACGGCAGGTGGGCGGGGCGGTGAGCGGCGTGCTGACCGTGCTACTGGGACTGCTGTACCTGGCCGTCAGCCTGACCCGCCCCAACACCCCCCTCTCCCTGCCCCCGGAACCCCCCTCCCCCCCATCGTCCTCCCCGCCGCCCTCCATGACCACCTCCTCCGTGCCCTTCCCCGCCCAGGTCATCCTCTCCCTCTGCTCCCCCGTGGCCCTGGCGCTCGGCCTGGATCAGGTGAGTGTGACTCGGACTCTTGACTCGGACTGAGACTCGGACTCGGACACAGACTCACGTACAGATACAGACTCGGATTCAGACCCAGATAAAGACAAAGACTCAGACACTGACACATATACATTCACAAAGGCACAGACATAATAATAATAATGGATACTTATATAGCACACTATCCAGAAATCGGCTCTAGGTGATTTACAAAAACGCTTTTGTTAACATAAAACATTATATCTATGTTACATACACACACCAAAATGTGACTACACACACACACACACACACACACACACACACACACACACACACACGCACACTGCATACATACATTTTAACATACATGTGTTTCTAACAGCTACCCTAACACATACGCACACATAGGCAGGCACAAACTTACATAAACACACGACAGTGTGTAACAGTATATGTCTACAACGTAGACATAGACACAAACAAAGACACGTACAGACACACACACACACACACACACACACACACACACACACACACACACATATATATATATATATATATATATATACAGAGGCACGGACTCAGACACAGACTCAGACACAGATACAGACACAGGCACATACACAGACATAAAGACTCAGACAAAGACACAGACACAAAGACACATACTCAGACTCGGACACACTCTGTGACACAGATTCAGACACAGAAACGCAGACTCGGACTCATTTTTGTTTTGTTGTTGTTGTCGTAATCCTATCAAAGAAATTGTGGACACTAAAACTTAAACACAAAAAACAAATAAAAAACAAGCCTGAATTTCTCACAGAGAAATGTGTTGTCCCCCCCCCCACCCCCCGGCCCCCCGGACATCACCCCCCTCCACCCCCAAAAAGAGAGAAGTTGAATTGTCAATTTAAGAGATGAGTTTCAGTTTCAGTAGCTCAAGGAGGCGTCACTGCGTTCGGACAAATCCATATACGCTACACCACATCTGCCAAGCAGATGCCTGACCAGCAGCGTAACCCAACGCGCTTAGTCAGGCCTTGAGAGAAAAAGAAAAGAAAAAAAAGTAAATAAATAATAAATAAATACATTAAAAAAGAGCTGTGTGTCGGAGTCTGAGTATGTGTCTTTGTGTCTGTGTCTTTGTCTGAGTCTGGGTCTTTATGTCTGTGTATGTGGCTGTATCTGTGTCTGAGTCTGTGTAATAATAATATGTATAAGGCGCAAAAATTTGATGAAGTCAACTGTAAGCGTTTTTTTAAGAGATGAGTGTCTGGGAAATGTGGGGAACGGTGGTGTTGGAGGGGTAGGGGGGTTACTGGACAGGAACCCAGGAAGGGCAGGTAGAGGGAGGTTTTGGGTGGCACTGGCTGTTTGGTCATCTGATTGATAAAAGGGGCCCATGAATCGACTGGCAGGAAATTTTTTGTGCGATACGATACGATACGATACGACTGAATGATTGATCGGTTGGTTGATTGTGTGTGTGTGTGTGTGTGTGT
The DNA here is from genome assembly GCF_041734735.1 of Babylonia areolata. Lineage (NCBI taxonomy): Eukaryota > Metazoa > Mollusca > Gastropoda > Neogastropoda > Buccinidae > Babylonia > Babylonia areolata. The sequence goes on from NC_134896.1 coordinate 55,044,487, forward strand.
GTGTGTGTGTGTGTGTGTGTGTGTGTGTGTGTGTGTGTGTGTGTTCTCTGAATGTGACAGATGTTGGTTGTTGTTTTTTTTAAAGCAGATGTGGTGTAGATAGATGGATGAGTTCGCTCGCTTTAAAGCCTTGAAGCGAACTGAACTGTGTGTGTGTGTGTGTGTGTGTGTGTGTGTGTGTGTGTGTGTGTGTGTGTGTGTGTGTGTGTGTGTGTGTGTGTGTGTGTGTGTACATATCTGTGTGTGCGTGCATACATGCGTGTGTGTGCGCATATGTGTGTGGTTGGGTGTGTATGTGTGTTTGTGTGTGTTTGCGCGTGTGCGTGCGCATAATATGTGTGTGTGTTCGCGCGCGTGCAGGCGATCTACGACCACGAGCAGAAGGTGGACAGCCACATCACGAGCGGCGAGTTCTCCGTGGTGGCGGCAGTGCTGATGCTGGTGCTGGACACGGTGCTGTATGGCTGTCTGGCTGTCTACCTGCATGTTGTGCTGCCAAGTAAGTCTGTCTGTCTACCTGCATGTTGTGCTGCCAAGTAAGTCTGTCTGTCTGGCTGTCACCTGCATGTTGTGCTGCCAAGTAAGTCTGGCTGTCTGGCTGTCTACCTGCATGTTGTGCTGCCAAGTAAGTCTGTCTGTCTGGCTGTCACCTGCATGTTGTGCTGCCAAGTAAGTCTGTCTGTCTGGCTGTCACCTGCATGTTGTGCTGCCAAGTAAGTCTGGCTGTCTGGCTGTCTACCTGCATGTTGTGCTGCCAAGTAAGTCTGGCTGTCTGGCTGTCTACCTGCATGTTGTGCTGCCAAGTAAGTCTGGCTGTCTGTCAGGCGCTTAGTCAGGCTTTGAGAGAAAAAAAAAAGAAAAAGAAAAAAGGGTGAATAAATAATAGATAAACACATGAAAAAAGAACTACTACTAATAATAATAATATGTATAAGGCGCAAAAACTTGATGAAGTCAAATATAAGCGTACATAAATAAATAAATAAATAAAAATTTTAAAAAAGGAAGTAATAATAATAATAATAATAATAATAATAATAATAATAATAATAAATAAATAAATAAAGAAGGCAACAATGATGATAAATAAGCAAATAAACGTAAACGGGGGAGTGATCACCAAGAGGCCTTGTGTTTCAGACCAGTACCGGCTGCCCCGGAAGCCGTGGTTTTGTGTGACGCCATCCTACTGGCGTGACCGCGCTGAGGACAGGGAGAATGACGTCATCCCCTGTGACGTCCCAGAGGGGCCGCACATAGAGCCCCTGAGTGAAGGCCAGTCCGAAGTGAGAGCGATCAGGTGAGGGCAAGAGAGACTGGTGTGCTGAATGAAAATGATGTCCTCTCTTTCTCTCTGTCTCTCGCTGTCTTCCTCTGTCTCTGTCTGTCTGTTTCTTTCTCTCTCTCTCTCTCTCTCTCTCTCTCTCCTGCCTGTTTCTTTCTCTGTCAGTCTCCCTGTCTCTATCTCTCTCTCTCACGCTATCTCTCTCTCTCTCTCACGCTATCTCTCTCTTTCTCTCCTGTTTCCCTCTTCTGCCTGTCTCTTTCTCTGTCTGCCTCTCTCTCTCTCTCTCTCTCTCTCTGTAGTACTACTTCGTAGTAGTAGCAGTAGATGTAGCAGTGTTAAAAAAGATATTGTTGTGTTGCTATCGTTAATGTTGTTATTGTTATTGTTGTCACAAGGACGGATGGGAAGACTAGGCGATGCCTAAAATCTTTATCCTTGAGTAATAAAGTTTTTTAATCTTGAATCTCTCTCTCTTTCTCTCCTGTTTCCCTCTCCTGCCTGTCTTTTTCTCTGTCTGTCTCTCTCTGTGTCTCTGTCTCTGTCTGTCTGTCTGTCTGTCTCTCTCTCTCCTGCCTGTCTCTTTCCCTCTTTCTGTCTCTGTCCCTCTGTCTCCCCCACCCCCTGCTGTCTGTCTGTTTGACTGTCTGTTTTCAGTGTCTGTCTGCCTGTCCTCCTTCCTCTCTCTTATTTTCATTTTATTACATCAGTATAAACGAAGAGAGAGAAAAAACCCACATGGAATGACAACATTAGAGAATGGACAAGAAAACCATTCGCAGAAACTCCGGCATCGACAAGACACAAGGGACAGACGTACACAAATCTGCCCTTGTTTGAAAAGAAAGGTGTTCGGTTTCAACCAGAAAATATGCTCTTAACAAATACATGTACATGATACAACGGAATATGATAAGCAGTACTTTTTTTTTAACCAGCCGTTAATGGAGATAGCAAAGTTAGCAAACGTTTTTGATTGTGAATGAATATGACGGTTCGTGTGCAGAATTCGTGACATTTCCAAGAAGTTCGAGAAAGGAAAGAAAGAACCGGTATATGGTTTAAATGGTGAGCTTTTTGTATATAATCTAATTATGATTATATTTGTTTCTAATTGTGTGTGTGTGTGTGTGTGTGTGTGTGCGCGCGCGCTTAAGCGCGTTCGCGCGCGCGCGAGCGTTGTATATAATCTAATGATTATATTTGTTTGTAATTGTGTGTGTGTGCGCTCGTGTGTGCGCCTAAGCGCGCGCGCGCGCGCGTGTGTGTGTGTATGTGTATGTGTGTGTGTGCGTGCGTGTGTGTGTGTATGTGTGTGTGTGTCTGTGTCTGTGTGTTGGTGTCTGTGTGTTTTCTCAGCTTCTGTGTGCCACTGTCGTGCATTTGTAAATGTTTATTCTGGGCATGAAATTGTTATTTTGAAGTATTCCTCCATATTCCAATAGCAGTGAAAGAATAATTAAAAAAACTGAAACTTGAAACTTGTGTGTGTTCTGTTTAACGTCTGTCCACATAGTGTGACTTTAGACCACAAAAAAAATCCATATGCAATGGAGTGATAACCTACCACAATGTAAATAGTAAATCTAATTAAATCAAATGTCCAGTTGGACTGTGAAGCAAACTTTCAGAAATTTTGAAAAGTTAAAAGAAAATAGCAGCAGCAGCATCGGGGAAAGGTAGGCTGAACGGGGTTTAAAGTCTCACATAATAACAATGATAATAATTATAATATTGATAATGATGATGATAATGATGATGATG